>NC_142207.1:31667267-31820116 GCF_049639895.1 Pseudopodoces humilis | reverse complement strand
TCTGAATGGAGAAATTAATTCATGAACATTTGCTGTTCCTAAATTGACACTAGTACACTCAAGCAGTGTAATATAAAACATGCAATCCAGCCCAAAATATTTTAGAAATATGCACTAATTCTTATTTTCTATTATTTGAGGAAAAAATAGGGATGTGGAGTAAGCAGAGCTTATCTCACTTTAGAAGCAAGTTTAGGAAAAGAACACTCTGGAATGAGTGTTTCTTTTAAAAATAAAATAAATATAATAAATAATAAAAATAATAAAAATAAAAAGTTCCAATAATCCCTTTCTGCCAGTAAGAAATGAATACTAGTGGATGAAAGTGAAAAACCCCAGCTGTTTATTGACCAACAGAGTGCCTCAGGGCACAGACAAAGGTAAATAAATGCTAATAATGAACTGTCTGACCTTACTCCCCTACCCACACACTAGCTGGAACAAAACCCCAAAATGCCAGGGAAATAAAAATAAAAAAACACAAGAGTGGTTTGCAGGTGGAGGGGATAAAACAACACAGGTTTTCAGGGAAAACAAATAAGAAAAAAAAAATTAAAATAAAAACCCTTGCAGTAGTTTCAAGCAGCAGTTTGGGCAAACAGAGGCGAGCCTGGTGAATCTCCAACTCTCTCTTCATAGCAGAGGAAGAGGCTGGATTTCTTTGGCCAGCTCAGCTTTTCTCATGCCTTTCCCACTGTGATCTCACCCCAAAACCAAACTGACCAGCTCAGCACCAAAGGATTGCTGCTGCAGCCTCTCCAAGCCCAGGCAACGGGAAAAGAAAATCTTCCTTGCCTAAGCTAGCAAAAAACCAAACTAGCCAAGCAAAAAACCCCAATTGCACACCAGCCAGACACCTGGGGGCAGGGGGCTTTGAAGAAGAAAGGATTTTGGGACAGAAAACAGATGATCAGGTTCTCTTGGATTTTCACAACAGATTGTGAAAACTAATCATCACAGAATCACCACAAGACAGGGCTTTAAAGCATTTTCATGAGGTCTTCATTTAGAAGAGAGTAAAATATCGCTGGGAGAACTTTGGGATGTCAAATTTTAGGGGTATACAGGTATTGAATTTATCAGCCTACATATAAATAACTGAAGAAAAATTTACACATACTATTAAATTCCTTTTAAATTATACATATGTGCACATATAAAGTGTGTGCATAAAGGAAGTGGAGGCTTTGTGACCTTTGTCACATTATTATATACATGTAGATCTTTAGCAAATGTACACAATTAAGCCAAGCCTCAAGGGAAGAAAGCATTGTGAATTGAACTGACATTGGCAGAGGAATAAAATATCTGCTTTCTATTTTGAGCTTTTTTCCTTTCAAAAACCATTGTAGATACTAGTGAAAATGTTGGTGCTATTTTTGAGCATGCACAGGTCTTGGTCTGAATAAATAAAAATAGGGGAAAAGTGGGACCCAAGGACACACACACAGCCTGGGTTTTATAAATTTCCTAGGATTTAATTTTCTAAGCTGATCCTAAATTAAATTGCCACATGTGGAATGTTGCCCCAGGTTCCTTGGCTGAGAATTGCAGTGGTTTAGCACTCCTGTCATCCAGGAGGGAATGTGACCTCAGGCTCCAGCCCAAATGGGTTCTGTTCTGTAGATGTACACAGATGGCCCTACTCAAGAGCCCTTGTACCTAACAACTCACTTTTTAAAGACATGCTGCTGCTCCCAGATGTAACTTCACTTCTGCCAGATTCACAGTTCCATCATTTTCATGATGAAGAGCAATGCTGAACCAGAGTTCTAAGTGGAGGACTGATAGGTCTAAGCTGTTTTATTTATTAAGAACAGCTAAATTTATTGGGGTTTCTTGTTTGCTTTTCATAAGTTATGTATTATTTTCTCTATTTTTAAAATAAATTCTATGGTGCTAGTCTTGCTTTTACAATCAATCCTGTGAATTACATGGGATTTTTTACCACCTTCAGACTTACCTTTCATAGCACTGGGGCTTTTCCTCCTGGCAAGTTATGTGAAAAATCATTAGAGAAGTACAGAGTTATTTAATGGCGCTTCCTATATAATAAAAATATATGTTATTGATATTGTCTATGTTCAACATTATAGTATGTTTTAACTTTTATTAATATTTATTCAATTAAAAAATTTACTCAGTGGAATAAAAACCATGTAAAGCAAATAGGTAACAGACATGGTCATGCAAACTCTGTGGACTTTTTCCTACCAGTCTTTTAACCCATGACTTAGACATCAAGAAAATTAAGTTTTTATTTATAAATATCATGCTGGTTTATACATAATAAATTAACCTGAGGTATTTATTTGGAGCTGAGAGCTAACATTTTCAAAATTCATTTCATACAAAAGAAGAATCCTTTGTAAATGTGAATGGGACACAGCAGCCTTGCTGTGACAGGAAACAACAGCATGAACATCAAATTAATGCATAGCACTTGCTGAATTCTAGCTTGTTAAGCTGTCATGTTTCATTTGAAGGGAGTAGAGCAAGGAGAGATAAATGCAGCTCAGGACCTGGCCTGGGAAGTAACTACAGAAAACCCCTGCCCTTATAAAGGGCATTGAGAAAGTGCTTATGGTTCCCACCACAGAGCTTGTGGAGCTAAATCCAGTCTCATCTGTCAGTCTGGTCAACAGATTTCTTTTTTGTTTTAATTTTTTTTTTATTTCACAGTGTCATGGTTTGACACTGGCCCAAGGCCAGGCACCCACAAAAGGTGCTCACTCGCCCTCCCTGCCACAGCTGGGCAGAGAAAAAATATTAACGAAGGGTTCATGAGTTAAGGACCAGGAGAAAACACTCCGAGGGCAAAACAGGCTCAGCTTAGAGCTACAAAGTGAATTTATTGCCAACAGAGTCACAGAAGGATAATGAGAAATAAAATAAGCCCTTAAAAACACCTTTTCTTCCCCCAACCCCTCCCTCCTTCCCACCAACAGCACAGGGAGACAGGGTACAGAGGTTTTGGTCAGTTCATCACCCCAAGTTTTCTTTCACTGCTCTGGGAGAGGAGTCTTTCCCCTGTGAGACTGTGGGGTCCTTTCCCATGGGAAACAGTTCTCCATGAACTTCTCCAGCACGGATCCACTGTCAGGAGCAGCAGCTCTCCCAGTCCTGCTGCAATGTGAGTCCCTCCCATGGGCAGACAGTCCTCCCCAGACTGCTGTGCCGTGGGTCACTCTTCCACAGGGTGCAGCCCTCCAAGGACAGGCTGCTCCAGCCTGGAAGCAGGGCCCTCCCTCCATCGGGTCTTCCATGGATCACAGCCTCCTCCAGGCATCCACCTGCCCTGGTGTGGGCACCTCCCATGGGCTGGGCATGGATCTCTGCATCCCCCATGGATCCCCATGGGCTGTGGGTGGATCTCTGCATCCCCCATGGATCCCCATGGGCTGGGCATGGATCTCTGCATCCCCCATGGATCCCCATGGGCTGGGCATGAATCTCTGCATCCCCCATGGATCCCCACAGGCTGCAGGGCACAGCTGCTTCACCATGGTCTCACCACAGCCTGCAGAGGAACCTCGGCTCTGGTGCCTGGAGCATCTCCTGCCCCTCCTTCTGCACTGACCTTGGTGTTGCCTTGTTGTTTCCCTCACATGTTCTCACCTCTTCTCTGGATAGAAAAAGACTGTGTGTGCTTTGTTTTGGTTTTTTCTTAAATATGTCCTCACAGAGATTTTTTCAGCTTTTCTCACTGACCCAGTTTTGGCCAGCAGCAGGTCCATCTTCCAGAGCCATCAGGGATTGGCTCTGCCAGACATGGTGGAAGCTTCCAGCAGCTCCTCACAGAAACCACCTCTGTGGCCCCCACTACCAAAAACCAAGCCATGCAAAAAAATAAAATAAAAAAATATAAAAAAATAAAATATATATATATTATTTATATCTCATCTTTCTTTGAATAATGAGATATTTGCAAATTATGAGGGAAGAGAAGTTTTTGTTTGCTTATCTCATGCCCTTTTATCCCACTTCAGTGTTTTACACCATGTTTCAAATAGACAAAACATGAAATTCAATGATGAGAAAGCACAAAGCAAGAACTAATGTTTGAACAAAGTGATAAATGCTGGAGAAATAGAAATGTGGACATTTAAATGTATGTCAAGTTTTCCATCCCTGTTATACAGCATAAATAACATGGGAGGATGTGGCTTTGCTACTCAAGGAGACGTACATCAAAACATTTTGACACATTCAGTAAGCTGTTTTAAGGAATAAATATGCCAACATGTCAGGAGAGATGAACTGGATTATGTAAGGAAGGGACAACCCCTTGTCTCTCTTCTGTTTCTGTGAAGAAGCACCACAATCAGTATAAATGTGAGATAATGGAAGTATAATTTTACAAACCAAATTCCTTGTCTAAAGCAGGACAGAGACACCTCCTCCTACCATCAATAAAACTGTAACTGTAATAAAACAATAACTGCAATGCTGGAGAAAATGTACTTTTCTTCTAAAGGACAAAGCAGTCTATCTATTGGGCCAGATGTAGGAATCCACATGTACACTACATTGAGTAACTCCAAATGTACACTTTTTTTTTCCTAAATACTCATTCACACATTTATTGAAGGTATCATCTTCCAGAAGGATAAATACTAGCATTGCTTTTATCCTTTTTTCCTCTCAAAGCACTAGTTTCTAAATATATATATTCACTTATAAAAAAAAGGGAGCTAAGGAAATTTCAAGCACAGCTGCTTCACTAAAGTAGTGAGCGACTTATCTGTTCTGCTTCAAATGTCATTACTATTCCTTTTGTAATATCAACTGTCATACAGCCCATTTTACCTGTATTCATTTTTTATTTTTTTACCAGGTTAATGCCTTTCAGATGCCTTTAAAAACATAGATAACAATTACTTTTAAAGACTGCCTCCTTTGATTTGAAGCACTGTGAAGGAACTGCAGTTTGACTTGTCAAGAAACAATACTGCTTCTTAACAACTTGCAGAAAAATGTTTATCCCAACAGAAAAAGCACATAGCTATAACTCTTCTGCCAGAAAGAGTGCTATACAAATATGTTTTCTTAGATGAAAGCAAGAGAAGCTGGATGAGAAAACTGGCAAAATGAAAGCAGAAAATAACAACCGGAGTGAAAGATGAAATCTCTGCTGTGTTGATCTCAGTGGAAGCAGCCCAAAGTGACTTCAGCGTGGTCAGAGTTTCAGTCACCTGGCAAGGATGAACTCTCAGTTCTTGGTGTGTCAGGAGCCATGAGAGGCAGGGAGCTGATATTGAGGTAGTCTAAGGTGTGGGTCACCTGCCTTCCTCTCTTTGCACCCAACAAACATCCTCCCTTGTTTCTCTTGGGCTGTCCTAATCCAAGGTCTGTTTTTTGCCAGCATCTTCTCATCTGGCACAAATCTTTAACTTTCAATTCAAGGCTCCTTCTCCTTCCTACCCTTTTCCAGCCAGTATTGCCTGCCTTGTAAATCATTTATCCCAACAGGGATCTCTGTTCCCAGCTTGCCTTCTGTGCCTGACCTTACTGGAACCATCCATCTGGGCTAAATCTCCACCCCTGCTCCACTACTTCTCACCTGCTAAATTATTCCTAGATCCATGGTACTTCAATTCAATAATAGGAAACATTTTTAAGCCCCATTTGCATCAATGTAAATGCTTTTAAATTGCTTGACTAAATCACAGCAGAGATTATATAAATGGAGCTCTGAAGATGGCATAAAAGTTAAAAGAGGAGGAAAAAACTCTGTTTGAGATGAAACAAGCCCCTGATAGTAATTTCAAATTAAGTATAATCATCAGGAAATTGATTTGGGCGTAAATGTGAAAATATTGAAATGATCACTTTAATGTACAGTAACAAATAAAATGGCAAACAAGGCACTGGTTCACGTCAGAATAGGGCAAGAATGACTAATTTAATGTATCAATAAATTGTAAGGCACTCTTTATAAACTTGAAATATCTAAGAAACATGAACTAATGTGTTGCAGGAAGACACTGACTTAAAGGACCCGAAAATGAGAATTTTCGTGAACAGTGAAGTATTCTGAACTGGAGGAGTATTGCACAGTAAAATAATTGCAGATGGTTATAAAGAAATGTACTGAATATGGAGTGACAAAGATTGTCCTAGCTTGAGTACATTTTTAGCACACGAATAAAACACATCAATTAAAATCATATTATAAGAAATAATACTAAATAGAAAAATACATCCTATAACACAAAATAATTGATCATATATTTATAGGAGGAGTCATGGTTGAATTTCTTTGCCCTCAATCTGCCCCATAGCTACACAGACCATGTGCTGGCTGTTCCTAAGAACACACATGGCTTGTCATCTTCACTGATTAATGGAAATTACAGTGACAAATACAGAATCCAAACCGTACCTAAAGGTGACGTGTAATCAATATATTTGCATTCCCTCACGAGCAAGGATAAGGAGGAATATGATACCCTGAACTTATACAAGAATAAATAATATTGGCTATAAATATAAGAGCTATCCATCACTCCTACTTATTTGCCCTGTCAGTTGCCTGGCAGCAATTTTTCAAGCTGGAACCAGGATCGTGGACATGGTGCACTGCCGGGATTGTAGAAAGGATGTGAACGGGTGTCAGGTTATAAAGTGCTGCTCTATTCCCATATGGCACATAATCCTCCTGCAAGGCCAAACAAGGAACCTCTGGATTTCACATGGTGGTTTTATGAGGCAACAGAATCAGCAAGTTTGAAACAAGCAGCTCCTAGAGACATGAAGCCAAGCAAACTCAGCAGAAGGGAGCTCAAATATAACTCTCTGATTGCAGCCTGCTACTCAATTCCGAGTTCATCTTTGCCTCAAAATTGCCACTAAAGCTGAAATAACCAACAACGAGGACCTTTTTAGTACTGCTGCAACTTGAACCATAAAACTCATACAATAAAAATTCACTACCTCACTCGCTATGACTAATGAAGCCACTGCATCTTCCGCTCATAATAAGGGGCAAAAAATTGACATGAGGAACAATTGAAGATCAGGCCTCTGTGCTTGAAAAAACCTTGAGGCAAACTTTCTTCCAAGCATCATCAGCAGGGAAGAGAGGATCTCCGATTTCAAAGTTGGGTGAGCATCATCTGCAGCTCGTCGTTAGCACTTGCCAGCAAGGCTATGAGCAGCGCTCACTGTGCCTCCCTCAGCCGTGGCACATCCATCTCCCACTAAGCCATATGGAAGAGACAATGGAGCATGAAGATCTCTGAGCCTGAAAGGGATTATGAGCCTTTCTGATTAGATGCACTGCACCTTCTAAAAAACATACGTATTTCCTCTTTTTTAAAAGAGGCTTTCCACCCAATAAGACCTGTCACTGAGACAGAGCACAAAACTGTAGAAAATGTTAAGTACTTCTATCCTGATTTAATGCACAAAGTTTCATTAAAAATATGGAATACACATGAAAGGGAAATGGAAAAATCTGACTACACCAGGAATTCCTTCCCTCACTCAATCCTGATCACCATAATTAAATATCACTATAGTGATTCAGAATTCAAACCTGCACTTTTAAAGTCGTTCTTCATCCAAAATCGACAACAAACTTTTTACCCCTTGAGAGTGTCAATAAGTGATATAGAAACTGAGCACAGAACATCCCAGAGATGTTAAATTGATAGTAACAAATGCCACCTCTCTGTGTGTCACCTGCAACTTCTGACACAGCTGCTCAGCCAGTTTCCTTTCCACAGTCACAGGTGTGGGGGTATCTGGGTTATCTTTGGCAAGATGGAAGTCCTCAATCCACTTCTCAACTGTCCACTAAAAGACCAGGGTGTCTGTGCATTGATATACTTCAATTTCATGGGGAAATATTAAAAATGCTTGACTAAAAATCCATCAAGACATATGCATCCAATTACAGTGGTGAGCAAGAACCTCTCGTTCCTTGTTTCCCCGTCACTCGGGACACACTTCCAACCTCACTGAAGGCTGCTAGGCAAAACCAAATATTTGGACAAAACTTGCAAATATAAAGTGCAAATAGAAGCAACAACAAACCTGAATTTGCTTTTCCACTGCATGAATTTTATGGCTATCACAGGACTAGAACAAATCGCAAGGTGCAGATTTAATTGATTTCTAAAAATGCATTTTAAATTCTATCAGGAAACCACTTTTAGCTGGTCATCACAAGAAGGGCATCCTCAACACAGCTGTCCCCAGCATGGTGTAAAGGGTCTGTAATTTGTTTGTTTTCAATTGAAAATATTCTTAATGCATCAAAGTGAAGCAGCATCCTGGAACTTCTGCTGGCACAGATGTTCAATGGGAATGTGAATAATAAATGTGATTAGGAACACATACAAGTGACTCCAAGACTAAAATCAAGTGTTGCCCAACAGTTCTGGTGGCTCTCAGCATTCCCCTGTGACTGAGGTGGTCTGAAGCACTGTAATAGATATCTTTTCCTCACACTGGTAGTTCAGCTTCCCTTGGGAAGGACAATGTCTGGAATTGCCTCTATTAGAGCATGTGACAGTACCCAGCTGGAACATCTGAGGGATTAGTGAACATGCACAGAGCTCCTCCCAACCTGAGGCATATGGTGCATTATCCATTTGGCAATCTTACACAGTTATACTGTCTCCCTCTAACATTTAAAATGTTCACAAGCTTGAATAAATAATCTGTTGCCCAAACCAGAAAAAATAAAAGCAATTTGATAATTTAGAAGGAAAACTGGGGGCCATTGCTAGAACTGAAGCAACCATATATTTTTCTTGATTTCTGAAGTCTTTTTTGAGACCAGAATGATCTTGACAAATACCTAATGAAATAATTCAATATATTTTCTTTATGCATTATGTACATTTATTGGATATAAGCTACCTTCCTCAAATAATTAATCACCATTTTTATCAGCCAGAGGTAGCTCAGCCTGGGTTTAAATGGTGATTACTTTCCCTAGACTGCTACTCTTTTTAAATTATTTATAAGATTGAGGACATTTCTATTAAAAGATTTTATGTTTCCAAGTAAATTCTTTAAACGTGAAATAGGTTATTGATCATTGTTCAACATTTTTCAGTGACCAAATATAGGAGAGAAAAGCTATTACAAAAAGCAATGCTGTACTTGTTCTCTAATTCCAGGTAATAGACAGATGGCATGATGGAAACTGCTGACAACACAAAGGATTTAAATACAATAAAGCTGCTTTTACTGCATAGAAAGCTGGATTCCAAAACTACATTTTTCAAAAGAGGAAATATGGGAGAAACTGGAGATCTTGCATTATCTGGGATAATATGTGAAAAAAAAAACCTCAAACAAAC
Source organism: Pseudopodoces humilis (assembly GCF_049639895.1). Lineage (NCBI taxonomy): Eukaryota > Metazoa > Chordata > Aves > Passeriformes > Paridae > Pseudopodoces > Pseudopodoces humilis. The sequence goes on along the minus strand of NC_142207.1, from coordinate 31,810,799 downwards.
TGTTGGGTTTTGGTTTTGTTTTTTAAAAATTTTCTCAAGTCTTTTTAAATCCTCTCAAATTCAGGATGCAATTTGATTCAGCAGTGATAGTAATATTTTTTAATACAAAGGGGAAGAGTTCCATGTGCTTCCTTGCTGGATATGACCAAAAAATGCAGCTCAGAGCTCCAGCTTTCTTTTGAGCTGGGCAGTTTCCACACAAGCAGTGATTCTGTTCTCAGTGGGAAAAGATAATACACTTTTTTCACTCCTTTGGCCAGTACTTAGCAATCTGGTTTTTCTTCAGGTCACTGAGACATCCTCAATTAAATGAATTTAAAACTTGCCTAGTTGACACGAGGTGCTAACACCACTACACGTGCAGAAACTGCATATGTTAATTAGATATTAGATACTTGAAGCTGTGATGGACCATCCCCTCGTACTAAATGAAGACACAAAGTGTGCCAGAGCTCGTTTATGTCCCTTTTGAGAGGTCTGCACAAACATAGGGCTTTGGGCAAATGTAAGTGATGCAGTCTGGTGTTCACAGTGTGGGATTTAAATGAAGATTGCAGGATCACTTATAAAGTAAATTTGCAGCTTATTACCTGATTTCTTTAGAACCATTTAGATTTGTTTGCCTTTTGATCTTGTTGGCTGGGTCTAGGATCTCCCCAGAGAGAAGAGGAAGGGAAAACCATTTTCAGAAGGAATAATACCGAGTATCAAAGCCAATAAAGATTTCTAAAAATAAAATCCATCCTAAAAACTCACCTTTCCCCAAGAACCATCCTCTGTCTTAGCCATATTCCTATATAAGTAGGTGCTTAATAAATGTCTTCCTCCTGGCTTTTTAGCTGCAAAATCAACAATCTAACAAGGGCTGAGAATTTCACTTAAACACCTGTACCAGAATCCTTCCAGAATCCTACCAGAATTGTTAATTAAAATTATATTTTAATACATCTTTAGATTAAAAGTCTCTTCTTTTTCCACCAGACATTGGCTTGACTTTTCTTTAGTCTGCCCCCAAATCCATCAACAGGATGGCTTATAAGCAGAGTCCAGCCAAGGTGTTTCTCCTAATGAGTCATTGCTTCCACAGCTTCATGGACAAGCAGTTATCTTTGTGCTATAAAGTTTTGTTCTTCCAAACAGAATGATTATTCTTCAGTCTGAGCGCAGAAATCAAGAAAATGTGCAACTCTAACAGGGAGGAAACAAGTACACATTTCTAGCTGAAGAGCCCTATGTTCATCTTCAGATTGACAGCTCCTCATCAGAGTGCATTTGGGTAGTATAAAAATCCATCTGAACTAATGCAAGTCTTTCCACCACTGTTCCCTTTCACTTATTTGTTCATGTTTTGGAGTTTTTTGGATCTTTATATAAAAGTAGTCACAAAATAAATATAAATATTTCCTTAATACTAGCTAAAATAGCTTAGCACTTAATGCACAGTGCAGAACATAGTCCCAAACTCTTTCCTACTAGGAAATATTATTCAAGGACCTATGCATCCATGTTTTTTTTATGTCAAAAATAGTGTCAGTTAATGCAGAATTCTCAGAAGATTAAAATACCTTTCTTGCCTTTTGGCCTAAAGAGACTCACATCAAGATTGCTTTGCACTGAGAAGTGCAAATTTGTTATAAAGACACCTCCTCTAGAAAATAAACCACAGTTGTTTTCTTAAACCTTCCATAACTTGAAAACCTAAATCACCTTCACATTGTCTACAAAGCTCAAACATTGTGTTTTCCTGAAAGCAACATGTAGTCTCATGTCTTTTTTATATACAGTAATTTTATTATGAGGATTTATTTTCGAAGGAAATAGAACAAGGCAATTTAAAGGCTCTCAAAGGAATAATAAGCAGTAGTCAACCTTGGTGGATGAAGCAGTTATTTCCTATTTATTTTTCTGTTATGTGCTCGTATCAGAAATATGCCTATAAATGATCAAGCAGGAAACAACCTCAATCTCCAGGATAAAATGACAAAAATAATTTGCACAGGGAACCACAGACCTATTAATAGGCTTTTTTGATAAGGCAATCAAAGTAGTGTTGAATCTTTACAATTAAAGTGTCTACTTAAGAAATGGAAGAAAACAGCAGGACATCTGAGAAAAAAATTATGACTGTAGATGATGTTCAAAGGTGAAATATCTTACATAATTTTGGGGGAAAAAAGTGAGAAAAAGGTTACATCAAAAGAAGGCACAGAGAACACATTTGAAGTCAAAAGCAAAAACTGAAAAAACTGATTTGTTCCTTAGAAGTGGTGTCTGCAACTTTAAATAAAGGAGAAACTACTTACAACTGGAATTATATCCATGCTCCCCTTTCACAAATGGAGAAATGCAAGGACCAGGGTGCAAAAAAGCCAAATTACTGAAAAAAAGTACTAGTTTGTGAATGTAATGAATTAATAAAATAAAGACAAATTGTGGAAACAATGAAAAACATCACAAATGGTATTCAAAAACAAATTGTGCATTTCTTTAGTGTTAAGATGGGCAAAACAGAACCAAATGATGCTGTATGAGAAGATACAAACCTAAAACAAGGGTCTGCATTTGGCATATAAGAATGAAGAAGACTATATATATTGTAGATTTTCTAGGGAAAAAAGAGATAGAAAAATGAAATTTTATTGATGGCAAAAGGAACAAAAGAAAAAAAAAAGAGGATTTTTTTTTAATAGGTGTCAAGAGAAAGGCAGAATTTTAAAATTAATCAATCATTGCTAAGGGTTAAATTTCAGAGGTATTGCACATGGATCAGGAAAGATGGCACTGAAGGATTAACACCCTCAAAAAAAATAAATACAAATGTGCAAATGAAGAGGTCAGATCAGTAAATTTGATGTGTTTTATTAAATCTGTTTTTAGATATAAGTAGGCAGAAATTTGATTTCATGCATTAGGCAGTGGAGAAGTTATCTAAACCAACAAGAATGGCAGCAAATCCTCCAGTATTGCATGTATTTGTTACAGCAGTTGCTAAGGAAATACACAGAAATGTTGAACTGGACTTACACAACATTAAAAAAAAAAATCAAAACACCAAATTATTTATTCCACCATCTGTTATATACAAAGCAAAAGTTATGAAAATTACAAAAGACTTTCAAGAATAAAGAAGAGCAAAAGGATTGTTAATTAAAATCAGCAGGGGATAATCTCCTCATTCTCTGAATCTCCTTTGATCTTCCTTTAAAAGTGGCAAAATATCTAGAGGCCCAAACATCTGGAGTGAAGTCAAAGAGGCCACAGCATTTTATTCATGTTTCTGCTACAAGCTCCTTCAGGTATATTCCACTTGTCCTTTTTGATAGATAGCCAAAAAAATAAACAGAATGGAAATATTCTTCCTTGTGATACTTTCTGTTAACTTTCCAGGACTTCAAAAAGGGTCTCAGGATCTCTTTAATTCTGAAGCAAATAAATAGGTGTTTCCACAAAACCCACTGGTTAGTGCTCCTTCAATCTTATCATTTCAGAGGATAGCACAAAAGAGAAGCCAGTGAAAATGGTCTGAAGTGGTCCATCGAGCTGGAAGGAGCTGTGAAGGCTCTGGGTGATTTCAGGTTCTGCTTAAGGAGGGGGAAAGCAACACCTAGAGTACATTTTTTAATTTTTGTTTTCCAGTAAACCAGCCTATTTTCTCTTTATTTCTATTTCCAATTACTCCACAAATGTTTGCTCAGATGCTGTAAACACTGCAACTTTAAATGTTTAGTTTTTTGATGTAGAGAGTCTGTGGAAAAGCAAGCTGAAATAAAAACACAGCTCTGAGAAACCCCACTGCTATGGCCACATAACACATGCCACATGCTCAGTGCTTACCATGGCAATTATCCTGCAAAAGGCCAGGTCATGGTACATAAAAAAACTTTTTTGGGGTTTTTGTTAAGTCTCCATGTTTTATCTTTTACTTCTTGAGCCTGTGCAGAGCCGCAACACAAGATGCGTGTTTATTTGTAGGAACAAAGTGGAGCTCCCAATAACCACTCGTTTAATTCCAATATTATTTCTGCAGAAGTACAGATTTCATCAGAAAAAAACTTACACAAAGAAAGTTTCATATTTCGTTCTGGTTGTTTTTTTAATTTTCATTTCTTTCTGTGCTATAGTGACCTGAGAACTTAATTAATGGTAGAATATGGTCAGGTAATTGCAAGCAGTTCAAGAGCACTTTATGAAGTTACTGCCCTTGACAGCTCATTCTGTGCAGACCTGTCATCCACTACAAGGCAAAATGAAATGATTTTGCATGAGTTTCCTTCAAGGAGGAACTGCTTGATCCATCCTCTGTAGCCACAAGCTGAAGATTCCAAACATTTCCTCAGTTTAAGCACAATGCATTCCATACGGAGACGTAAGCGCATCGTTACAATATTATTAATTGCAAGCCCAACCCTGTAACAATTATTTGTTCCCACAGAAGTTGTGGTAGGCACAAGGGCCAAACCATTTAGCCCAGTGACTCAGAACAAGCGCTGTGTTTCTGCCATGAGCATCGTCCCCCCTGCCCTCTCTGCTGGGAGAAGTGGCAGCTGCAGAAGAATCAGAGACTTGCCTGCTAAGCAATGATTTCCCATTTCTGTGGCTTAAAAGTTTCCTCTGATTTTTCTCCCCCACAGAAGCATCTACTTCAGCTCAACCCAGTAGGACTGTTACAGAAAGCATATTCAGAATTCCATGGTTATCCAGAATTTGTGAGTCCCTCTTGTCTGAGAGAGCAGTATTACTGTTACAGAACTCCTGCTTGAATACATACTGCATTTGATTTGAGAAACTGAGCACTGATTGCAGATTAAACACTTGATCTGGGAAATTAAACATACAGTTACTCAGCTAGCTCTTTTGGAAATGCTTTAAGAGGGTGGCCCAATGGAGACAGGAAGAGCAAGGCATTAAGATACACAATATTGAGAGAAGAAAGTAACACTGCATGAATTGAAGAGCATTTTTTCAAGAAATAGTGGTCTTTTTGCCCCCTTTCATGTTGCTAGAGAAAAATCTCCCTGAAAAGGCTGTAAGGCCTCTGGAATTGGTAAGGTCCAGGAGGGTCTGCTGCAGGAACTCTAGACCTCCATCCAAACCTGACACAGATCTTTTTCTGGATAAATAGCAAATCTCTGCTTCCCCCTCCTACATTCATTTCTGAGTGGAACTCAATAATTATTAATGGTGATATCTTAAAATAAAACATGACACTACTCCAAAGCACATCTGACAAGTCTAAAATCATCCAAGTCTCTCCCTGCTGAGAAAAGCAGCATTTGAACAGATTTGAAAAGATCTTTACCATGATCATTGTCTCACACAGGCAGAACAATTCCATGTTAATGTTTGAGATGAAGTGATCCTAAATTAAGATTAATTTTAAGGTATTTAATAGGTGAGAATAAACCAGCAAGGAAATCAAGTTCAGGGCATACACGCAATTTACTGGGTTTGACTCTCACTTCACTTAGCATTATTGAAATTACTGCAAATAAACAAATTATTGTTTATTTACTCTGGAGAATCCTGTTTTCCATTACACTGGATTCCAGCTGCTGCAAATCTGATGAACAATGGACATATTTTACCTCATTTTTTATTTTTTTTCCTGCTCCAAACACTATTTCCAAAAGTTCCTATCTATGTTACCAGACAATGCTATAGTTTTCAATGTTGCTGTATTTGGCCTTTAATATATATACAAACTTATTTAACATTTCTAGGATAAGCTTTCAAGCAAGCCAGGTGTGGGAACATCCTCCAGTTATATCTGCTCTCATGGGCATCAATGAAATGAAATAGTAAACCAGGCCTATTTGAAAGATAAAACAGGATGATACATGATTAGAAAAATAAAATGTAAATTTATTTGGCTTTTTTTCTGAGGGAAATAGTTACAAATATATCCAATTCTATTAAAAAGTTACATTTCTTGGACATGCAAGTGCAACACTTTTTGTTGGGTTTTTTTTTGTTGTTGTTGTTTGGGTTTTTACTGTGAGAAAGGATGGATGAAAGCTGCTCAGTTTTTGTCTGTGTTCAGTTCTGGTTAAGACTTTCCAAGCAAAGGAAAATAATTCAACTCACCTGTTCCAAAGCTTATAGCTCCTCTTACTGCTTCTGTTTTTGCAGCTTCACTGTGGTCTCAGAGAGAATCAGGATGTTAGAGAACAACAAAAAGCTGTGTGTAATGGCCCTCAAAGTTAGTTTCACACTGTGATTACTCATCCCCTGACTACTGCAAACCTCCTTCCTCCTCCTAGGAGGGAAACTGTGCTTAGGAAAACAAGTCCACACCATAACTTCTCTTAGAGTCTACCCCCTTCTCTTTGAAAAGTCTGTCTGTAAAATTTTTGAAAGTGCTTTTTTTTTATAATAGGATACAGAAGCTCTTCACATTCAAAGTCTGCTGATTTAAAGGTTACTATCAAGTAGAAACACAAAGCATGAACCAGCAATAATTTTAAAAAGATGCTAAAAACTTCCTTTCAGAGGAAAATTAAATTCCATTTTACAGTGAACGTCACAAAACCATAATCACTTTATTTTTTCTCTCTATGCCCCCACACATCAACATTTCTTATCTCTCCTACATGACTGAAAAATACTGTAAAGTTGAGGCAGGAGAATTCAAGATTAAGCCAACTAAGCCTCAGACTTGTCCTTCAAATGTTATTTTAGGTTGTGCTTTGGTTCTGATGGCATTCTTACCTAAATCAGGACTGCAGAATGCGATCTGAAATAGAGCACAGTGATTGATAATTAGTGCAGTGGAGATTAGAGAGAAATTCACCAGTAAAATTATTGTTCCACTTCCTTATGGTTGCCACCTTAATCAAGAGCTCAGGGTTATTTTTGCTAACTGGGTTTTCCATTGTTAATGGGTTTGTATCAGAAATTAAAGCCCATTGATGATTGTGCCTGATTGCCCCAGTGAGAAAAAGCAAAAGCAAACTCTGGCAGTGTCTCCAAGTGCCAGAGCCCTGGGACTGAAGCTACCCCTGGATCTCGTGGAGTGTAGCAGGGCTTCATCCAGCTCTTTGCACCACCTGCCTCCCAGCCCAGTTGATAAAGTCCAAAAAACAGAGACTTAAGAAACCTCTCTCCTTCCCCTCATCCTCAAAAACTGAATGCCCCAAAGTGGGCCTAGAGCCCAAAGTTTACGCTATGCTCGCTGTTCAGAACCACTCTAACAGCCAATGTAGGGGAGAAGCTCTTTGATAAAGAATGTTAGTGCTTAGCAAAATTTGTCTCTAAAATCTTGTGCCCCACTAACATGAAAAATTCTGGCTTCTGTTACACTAAACCAACCAACCCATTGCACCAGCTATTTTCAGCTGTGCACAAAGTTATGAAACCGAAGTTTTGAGAGCTCAAGACAAAATACTGAAGTCTCCTCCCAGTGAGGCACAACAAATTTTTCTCCTGTTTAAATCCTTCAGTACTCTCTCATAAAGGTTTCATAAGATAAGAAATGATTATTTGTTCACATAGAGTAGACAATAAATTAGCATTCCAGTAATACTTTCAAATTAAAATGGATTATCTTTGATTTCTGTAGTTAAAGTATTCATTAAATGCCATTTTACCAACTAGAAATTAGAAGCAATTATGCATATGAAAGCAGTCACAGAGTAGGGATATTTCTCCATTTAAAAAAGATAATTATTTACTGTTGGCATGGAACAATGCAACCTCTTCTCTGCTCTTGGAATGTTATATTTGTTGTAGCAAGTACAACTGCTATTATTCTTTCAGCACATTATCTCCTATGAATGAAGTTATAGCACACCATAAGACTTGGACTAGGTAACGCTACAAAAAGCTAAAACTCAGCCTTGAGAAGTACATAACCCCTTGTGTCTAACTTTATTTTTATTGGCAGAACCACTGATGTTAATGGGGATAACTCCTGTGGTTAGCTAGGCATGTCCTAAGGTGCTTTGTCCAAAGGTCACTCTATGCCAGGCTACATCTGAAGAAAGGTTATAACGAGTGTGTGTGCATCTGTGTAGTCATGAAGAAGGGAAATAACTTGTAGTCAATAAATGCAGTGAGATAATGAAACCATTTCTGCACACAAGATCTGGATCAGTTACTGCAATCCTCTGACTCCAGGGTTTCCCACATTCCCAGGGTCTGGTGGCCACAGTTACCAGCTACAGAACCAAAAGCTGAGCCAGCATTGCTTCACGTGGAGCAGGCTTATTGCACATTTCTTGGATCCAATTTAGAACTGGTTTTAAAAACCACCACGATTATTTTAATGTCTCATACTCCACAATCTACAGATGGAGCACACAGAACCCCAGGGTCCAAGGCTCTGAAGCCAAGGGAATTACAATGGATAAATTGGTTCAGATTTCTTCTGGAACTGTTAGAGAGCACCAGTGTTACTGTCAGTTTGCTACTCACTTTAACTGCTCTGCACTGTCACTTAAGTCCCACATTCACAATTTACTAAATAACAAAATACATGCAATACTAAGTGGATTGCTGTAAAGATACTGATTTTATTACAGTGAAATACTAAGATGCCGGCCTGCTATGTTAATCAATATGGTTTCCTTGGTTGCACAAAGATAATTAAATTTTAATTGAAATTCACTAAGGGTAAGATTACCTATAAATATTTCAACAAAGAGGATACAAAGAGAATGTTAATATTTTATTATGGATAACACTTTTAAAACACCTTACAGAAAACAAAACAAACAGAAAAAAAAAGAAAACTAATTCCAACTTTCATATGGAGTAATAACAAATGTATGAAATTAGAATTTTTTCCCTAGATACTCAGTTTTTACTTCATGCTCAGCAAGAGATTTTTGTTTATCACTATAGATGACCATTGACAGTCCAAACTGAGACCAGGAGAAGATGGCCTGTCATTATGAAGGTTTGTTTCAGGCAGACATGTGGATCCCATAAGAACAAGATGGAAAGAGAATCATGAAACAGGTTATTTCCCTCATTCACTTAAAGAATAGATTTATTCCACCTGTATTAGCATAATACACTGGATTGGAACTACACTGATTGCCCTGGAAGATCACCCTGGAAGTGTGTGAAGAGCACCCAGTCTCCCAGAAAATTTCAGTGCCACTACCAGAGACACAGAGGGTATCTGAAAAAAAACACCAAGAGAATACAAAATTCAGGCTGGACACCTCATGCACTGAGTCTCAAACTACCAAATTCCCACTTGAATTGCCCTGAAACAAGGGTTCCTAGTCACAGGAGTCATTGCTAAAACCTGTTCTGCCAAATTCAGTGTAGACGTTGCTACCTGGTGCTGTTGCTGTGGCTGTGAGTATCGCAGAGCAACGTTCTGGGGAACAAGAAGACACAAAACACAAGGAGGAAGACATGTCCACTTTCATGTTTAGGATCAAATTCCATGCTTGGGTAACTTGACTGAGTTCAACAAGTATGCATAGCACCTAAAGGTCTCATTTAGTAATTTTTTGAGGTAATGACCTTGGATGTGAGGGCGTAGCTAGAGAAAAGAGTATCAGTTTTAAATTATGTTCCCATTAACCAAATTTTTACACGAAGCAGTAGGCAAAGCACTCTGAGTGCAATTTCTGCCACAGCACCACCTGTGCCTGGAATTATATACATGCACCCAAATCTCACACTTGGCTTGGAAAATTTACCCTCAGTGCTTCATAGTGAGAAGAAACTATTGATTATACTGCTTCAGTTCATGCAAAAAGTTATCAATGGAAGGTGGATTTTAAATCACTTGCACTAAGGGTCCTTTGGTCTGAGAAAGAAGTGGTGGGTTCTGTTAGGACTGCACCAACTGATTCTCAGAAATGCTTATGGAAAAAAAATTGCCACTTGCAAAAAGATCAAAATAGCTCTCAATAATGTTTTAAAATATTGACTCTGAAATCATAAAAGGAAAATAGGACCCTATCCCGGTGTTCAGATGGTAAGAAACAATACAGTAGAGCAAATTATGGTGCTACACATCTGGGATACTCCATCCCTGGAAGGGCCAGGAGCAGATGTTTGAGGCTTGCAACAGCAACTGCTATTCCCATAGCAGTACCTGGTGCAATCATGCTTGGCCTGATAATGTACTCTGTGTGCTTCAGCGCTGCATATGCCAAATAAAGAGATAGAGAATGAGCAAAATGAGAGGCAGAAGGAGGGAAATGCGCAGCAGCAGCAGCTCTGCTGTCTCTTTTCCTACTGGGGTTCCATGGAAAAGAACCCCTTTGCAGTCACTGAGCCATGGCACTAGAGCACCCTGCATCTTAAGACACATTTTGCATCAAGCACTTGGAGTACATCTCTTTAAGTACATCTCAATTTCTGCAGGACATGGGCAGAAGCAGCTGTCATTTCCTTTAAAGCAGCAAAGGTTACTTGAAAATATAAAAGAAATAATAAATTCAAGGCTACACAACACCATTTAAGAGACTAAAAATGTCTGCAAAAAAAAAAAAACAAATAAACAACCCAGCAGGTTGTATCACACTTCAGGAATCTTTGCTAAGGTACATTTAAATCCTTCATACTGAGGTATTATGTAAAATGTCTTATTTCCAACATTTCAATATCTGATCAGTGTCTGTTTTGAATTAAAGGAAAGGAGAGTGTGTGTATATTTGTGTTTGTGAATAACAATCAACAGCTGGGAAACCCTAGAAAGCAGATTTCAGCACATTATACATAATTCAAGGAAAACTGCAATAAATGGATTGAAAAGTTGATGGCTGCTTTTCAGAAATCAGATTATAAATATTGCACTGAGCTTTATTTTTTTTGTTGATTCTGTACTGTTGCAGAATCCATTACATGATATTTTTGGAGGTGTTAATGGAAATCAGCAACAAAAAGACACTCCTATAACAATTTTTACCTTATCCACATGGAAGGTAGCCAGTTTATTTCAAGATAATTTTCATAAAACGTGCAAAGTGCAAGCCATGGAAAACACAAGGAAAACATACACTTCAGTGAGCAGAAAATACAGCTAAAATAAGAAGCTCAATATTAATAAAGAATTCAAAGCTATTTAGTCAGTTTTCAGCAATTTTAAACTCTAAATCCTTGGATGCAGCCAAGCACCCCTTCCTGCCCAACAATGGTTTGTTGTTTTTTTGTTTTACAGAGACCACAAAAAACTGTATTTCATTCAGATTTTTACATATTTGCATTTCAATTTAGAATGCTTTAATAATTTAATCATTAAATTGATACTCTTGATGTATTTCAGATTTATGTTATTGATTTTGCAGCAAGAAAAAAATCAGTACTATCAAAAAGAAAAAAAGGCATATTTAAAAGCTTTCAAGGATATTGAAATAACCAAAACACTTGAGTCCCTTTTAACCAATTCAGTTGGTTAAAAAAACTAAAAATTCTAAGCAAGAAAACTACAACCAAAATCTGCAAGAAAACTTAAAAAAAGTTTCGTCTGAGTTGCTGATCACTTATTTACTTGTTTCAAATATTTAACAGAGTATTTGACAATATGTTTGCCAAAAGAAACATGAAAAAGAAAAATGTAATTTAAAAGTTTCTCCAATAGTCCACCAAAAAGTCTTTTTCCTTTTCTTCCCCCAAGTCCCTAGACCATAAAATTACAAATCACAAAGAAACCTTAAGGAGTTTTATCAATTAATTTCTTTTGGTCTTGTTACATCCAAGCTGTACACAAGGATAAGGATTATTGCATCGCTTGAATATGCATTTCCAGTAATACTTTTACCTGATTTTTACATCTGAAGAGCTAAAATATTTTAAATTATGATCATACTAATTACATATAGAGTATTAGTCCTTAAGTTCTTCAGTTCAAGGATAATTCAAAATTGTGTTGTCTCCCATTGAAGTAATTCCTGTAGGGAGCATCATCTCTTAACTCTAGCCCATGCAGACGTGATGGGCACTTGTTTAATGAAGTTACAAACTCTTCCAGTATATAATATTAACATCTCTAGTGGCTTAGTAGGTAGCTTTTTTCCCAGTTGCAATCTATTCCTTAATTATAAAGTAATATTTTAAAGTATCTCTAATATGCAGACTATGATAATCTAAAAATCAAGTTATACAGCAGCAAGCAAGGAAGGGATTTAATCTAAATATTTTCTATATTTACACAGGAAATGCCAAATTACATAAAAACCCCTCAGAATAATCACATTCTCAGGTGAAGTTCTTGGCCAAACCATGAGATACCAGGAGCAAATAAGTACTTGCCAGTGCAGTATATCAATAGTATCAGATTTAAAGGAACTGAAAACTTTGTATTTGGAAGTACAGAAGTCTGCCTGAAATTAAGGGGTTTTTTGAAAAGAAGCAAACCATAAACCATTTTTTGCCTAGCAAGTGAAGAAATACTAAGAAATCTTTATGTTAAATGCACGACTAAAAGGATGCAAAGGAATCCTGACAAACAGATACAAACCAGGTGTCTGTGATTTGTTCAGATTTCTTTTGCTGTTTTGTGTGGGGTTTAAGGAACTTAAATTACTTAGCTTGCTCCCTATCTCTTGCTCCAAAAACTTCAGAGAAACCTAAACAAGAGGTTTTTTTCCTGTGTGATTTCCAAATAATTAGACTATTGTTCCAGTAAATAGAAAAATGTCTGTCTCCATTCTCTCTGGCACTTCCCCTTGCTCTGTGGCAAATTCCCAGTGACACCTAGTGATGACTCCTCTCACAGGAAGCATTTGGCTTTTCTAGTTCATCAGTCTTTTGAGCAATTATTACAATCTCTAATCTAGGTTGCTTCAATACAATTGCTTCATGCTTCTATTTCACGTATTTAGAAAAAAACAGAAAATTTGAGCCTTTTATAAAAATAGGACCTAAGGAAAAATATTTAGAGCTTTATCACAATTTGGGTAAAACTGATCAGAATAAAATTTAGATGTAATCTAGAATAACTAGCCAACGAGGATTGTCAACAAAAAATGACTGTGCTTATCAGATGGAAATATAATGAGATTTTAATTTGCATAAATCTAAACAGAAGTGCCCCCAGAGTGCCATGGTGTCACGTGTGAGAACAGTGCTCCTAACACACAAGTACTTCATATACTCTGCTAGCACCATCTAATGTGTCACTGAAATTGTGAACTTCCTGAATTTTAGAGTATTACTCAAGCTTTCTGTTAAAATATTATTGCTCACTAAAGACTTAAAGCATTCTAAAGCCCTTGATCATTGTAATTCACCTGAAGCTCAGCCTTTCTTTCAAAATTAGCCGGCTTATTAGACAGCGAGGCAACCTTTGATAGGAAAATATATGAAGTTCAATACAGAAATGCAAAAATTGATTTCAAATGAATTATTTCTGTCTCCTGTGAGTAAATATTGTATATGATTTATTTTACAGCTGGCAAAGGCAGAATTTCATCTGCATTTTTAAACTAATTTTCTACTGAATAACAATATCTGGTGCTGGCAGCTGAGGGAGCTGTCATTTTTAGCTCACTCCACCTGGCAAAGCCGATGACAATCTCTCTTTTGCAGGTAAGCTGCTTGTCAGTTCTACTGTCAAGACACCCTGAGATGCTTACACAGGGAAACAATTACTAATGAATCATTTGAAAAGAAAATTGTTCCTTGTTTCTCCCTCTCTGCTGAGCTGGGTGAGCTCTGTTCCTTCCACAGTGCACAGAGAGCCATTGTGGGGAGAGCCAGGAGCACCTTGGGCAGCTGGGGATGTGTTATGGACTGACAGGACACAAGGCTGCAAACAGGGCTTTAAACCAACACAGCTCCTGTATCAGCTGTGAGAAATTACCTGAGATCAGCCTTGAGGACACAGAGATACAGCTTCTGTGGATGGCAGCGCTGGAGGGACCTGGTGAGCAAGGATTCACTGCTAACACTGCAAAATAGCTACCAACAAAGTAGAGTAGAGGTTGTTCTAATGGTTCTGACATGGTTCTCTGTTGGCAAGCTACACCCAACCATAGCATCAGATTAACATTATTCTTTCCTTACTGAAAGCACACTGTGTTTAGATTCTAATTGCTGAGCACAAGGTAAAATGAGCCCAGTTGTTCTACACGTGTCACATGCCAAGAGAATAACCCTGTGGAAGAAAGGTAAAACCAGTCTGGCATATCTTTTCTGCATCCCACTGAAGTACCACTTTCCCAGGCACTGCCTGAGGCAACAACCACCACCAAAGCTCTGTGTGAACGTTGAAAAGGAGAAAATCACAAATGAAAAATTAAGGGTTACATCCACTTTATCAACATCACACAGACCAACTAAGCAAGCTGACTTAGCAGACCTAACCTACATTGCTTTCTCATTTTGCTCTGACCCAGTGATTTAGGATTCACATCAAGGAACACTGATCAAAATAAAGAACTTGTTATTTTGCCACTAATATTTATTTGACCCATAAATTATTTTTTTTAATTTTTTTTAACAACTCGGACATGGGAATTTCAAATATTCTATATGAAATAGCTTTTTCATACCCTCAAGTTTTTAAAATACTGTAGCTGTAATGAATTTTGGTACCCAAGCTCTGGTTCCATCACCAGGACAATCATATAACTATTACTTGCTGTCAAGTCCTAACCACCTGCACACATGGAAATCATTATGAAGTCAGTTAAGTGGCTGACTACAAATACATGATTTTATTTCAGGCTTCTAAGAAATTCTTGACTTAAGGTTTCCATCTTACAGTGATTTGTAGAGCCAGCTGCAGATGCATTTTGTGCTAAGCTATGAAAGTTATTATTACTACCTTTTCACTAGGCCAGCTCATAGATGGGTAGCACAAATTGCACAAATATGCTTTTGTGCATAAACATTTGGTCGTTATTTCAGGAATATCTGGGGGATTTGGGGGGATTTCTTCTCTTGGTATAGTATTTGGAGGGTTTTTAAACGAATTTACATATACTAAAAGAGGTAAAAAATTTAACTGAAGTAACAAAAACATTGAGAAGCACAAAACCACATGACACTGAGAAGATTTTATACAAATTGAAAGGATTAGGTAAGGGAAACCAAACACAATTTTTAATCAACTCAATAATATTTTCAATTTTAAAATACAAATGTTATTAAATTTTCTCTCCATTTTCCTCTGTTCAGCAATTATTTCCTTGTAACTTCATTAATATGAGAGAATAGGAGTTAATGGAGTTTTTACAGATGTTTTCTATCTTAATTCCTTAACTCCAACTCCCTGCCATGCTCCCAGTGACACTCCTACCACTCAAGAGATGCCAAAATTATGACCCATCTGCATATGCATATTGATTATCTAAGTAGTTGTTGCTTAACAGAATTTATAATGGCTCACACTTGCTTGTCTGGTCAGCAGTGGGAATGCTCATTTTCTCTGCACAGCTGCTGAAGGTCATAAAACTCATGGGAAGCAATACCACAGAATTTTTTTTTCTTCCCTAGTTAGATTTATTGACAGTTTGTTTAAAAGACATAATTAACACAGGTGGATTTAATTACATATTCTTCAGTTCTTTAAAAAGAAATCAGATAAGAAATGCATTTCTTTTTCCCAAACGTGCAAAGACCAAACTCTACCAGACACCTGCATGCTGCAGAAATTTGTACTTGGAGTATTTAAATCAAAGCACTCGTTTCACTATCAGACAGAACTTTGTGACAAGGAAATTAAAGTTTCTTCCAAAGTAAGGAAAGGTTTCAAAATTCAGAACTGAAATATCCAGTACTCTTATAAATGAAAAATTCTGCTGCCTTTTCATGTTTTGCATCCTACCCCTGTTGTAGAAAAGAAGAATCATCTAAGCTTAACAGGAAAAGTTGAGAAACAAAGAGTGTTTTCTTCAGATATCCCAAAATTATCACCTTTAAGATAAGATCCACTTGATATTTAGTTTTTCCTCAACTCTTTGAAAATGCTGGCAAAATTTTATTAACATATATTGAATGCAATATGTATATTAATTTAAGAGAAAGTTCTTATTATATTTTGTAATCAACCAAGCTAGAGTTGTAGGTTCCCCTAGGTACAATGTTAGGAACAGATGGTCATCTATTCACCTCAAAAGAAAATTGGTGTTTTGATAATGAAATCTTGATCACCTGCCATCTGCCTGCTAATGATTAGGAGCAACAGGATCATTTGTCTGAGGGGAAGTGCATCTTGGACAATTTTGAGGGTTCTGATGATCTTGGTTCACAAAGTAGAATAGACATCAAATATTAGGTTTTCAGTGAATTCAAGGTCTTCATTTCTCTTGTCTGGTTTTGGCATTTTGCTGAGATACTAGCTAGAAATTATATGTATATTGAACTACTCCATTTTCTGAAACGACATGCACATAGCCCTCAAGCCACCATTTTGTAAAGTTTTGGCTTCCCAAAACAAAGGCATAAGGTGAAACTTGAACTCTGCAATGTTAACAAAAGTAATAAACCCTGTTAGTTTCCAAGCCACTATTTGCAAGCTCCAGGTCCAGCAGCAGAGGGAAAGCCTATGGCTGACCCTCAGCCATGCATTTGCAGTGGAAGGGCAGGATGTGGAATGGTTCCCTGCTGGCTGCTTCTTTGAGGCAACTCCTGCTTGCAGTCACTACAGTAAAGTTGTTATTGAACACAAAAATAGCCAACTGCAGCGTGTAACTGCACACAGACAAAAGTTTTTTCTCTCAGGGGAAAACAGAATATGGTTCAAAATAAAAGATCTTACACCCCCTGTGCCTATAAAGGGTAGGACTTTTTCTCAGATTTTCCTTTGTACTCCAGTAACTTTCAGACTGCCTGAGCTTAGCAGACCAAGAAGTTATTTCTGTGGATGTACAGGACATAATGTCTTCACTTCTGAGGCTGGCCAGCAAAACATCATCCCCTGACCCTCACTAAAGTCTCCTGCTCCCCTGCCTTGATCTTCTTCCCTCTGTGTCCAGCCCTCTCCAGGTCAGCATCTTGCCCCTCTCCCAGCCCAAGGCTCAGTGAGGCATGGCACAGCCAGACCATGGCAGATGAGCAGCTGTCCCCTCCATCCTTCTCCTGGAGCATGGCATTAGCACAGCACACACTGGGCTGAAAGCAAACCAATTGCCAGGTTCTACCATCTGGCATAGATCACTCCTCCCCACAGGAACGCAGGAGGGATTCCCTCCAGATATGACACAGATATGCTGTGTTTGTGCCCTAAGGGGATGTACCTGGACAGTCAGAACCATCAGTACTTTTACTTGTCGTGTTTCTACTTACATGCCATATGTTTGACAATAAAAAATTTACCCTCATACATTTTGAAGTCTTTTTCTTCACAGCACCTTCTTATTTTAGAAGTGTGCCCATAATAGAAGGCTTCCCTTACAAACAAGACAGCAGTTTCTCAAGAGATTGCACAATTGCCACGTTTCATCTTTACTGGATACAGAAAGGGATGTTTTTTCTGCTACAGGATGTAATAGATCTTTCTAGTTGTCTCAATGCACCACAGCAGGTTGTGATATATCTGTGGGTACAGCAGAACGCTTTTTGGGTTGGTTTGGTTTTGGGTGTAAAGTCTAGTGTCCATTTCACCTGTGGATGTGGATTTTCCATACTGCAGTTCAAGAAATTGCTACACTTAACATTTAGCAGATGTCACTTGTGGTGTTACTTTGTTTGCATCTCGGAAGCTTCATCAGTATAAATAATGTGTCTTTTTCCATTATTTTCCAGCAACACAGAAACTAAAATCTGTCCATTACCTTTTTTAAATCACCTTGTGCTCTATTCTGAAAAGAAATACAGTTTCTGACCTCAAGGTCTGGGACAATAGTTCATTTGGCTACTCACTTCTGAATCATCTAATCAGTATTCTTCACATAATCTTCTCTAATAATGCTCATATTCTCCAATAAAGCCATTCTCCCACAGGAAGTAAAACTGGCCTCTATTTCTACCCTCCATGGGTATTTAAATTTTTTGAGAGCATGCATATTGTTTCTCTTTCAGTGCCCTTCTTTGGACTCTTCCCACAAGCCTTGCTTTCAATAATCAAGTGGTACACTAGTGTTTTCCTTCCATTCCTCCTGTCTTGAGAATGCATTTTGCCACGTGCCTCTTAGTGCAGAAGAAACATGCCTCTCCCAACTCACAAAATGCCATTCTGTGCATTGACTGGGTGACTCAGTGTGAGGGGCTTTAGGCTTCAAACCTACCCATTAAAGACTTTTTATTTTTTCCCCCATTTCAGGCTCTGTTCCTCTTGGAGCATCCTATGTTTCCCAACAGATTTCACAGCAGTGGATTGTCAGCTTCCATATTTCTTGGTTACACAGAGTTAACTGACCTGCAGCAGATGCTTTCCCACATGCTCAGTCCTGCCCAGTCAGGCTGCATTCATTTGCCAAAGGGCTTGTGGTCCTGCTGCTCCATCACATATAAATAAACCTCTAGGGAACCCCCATGAAGTAGGACAGGACAATTTGAACCAAAAGAGAGTGCATAGATGTTCAGTGGTTTCTCCAAGGGGCTGAAAAACAACATCTGGAGAAATCTGTGCAGAAGGGTGTGTGGATCATGCCAGATCACAAAAATAAGGCAAAGACTTAATTTCAGAGACTCAGAGCCAGCCTACATGTGTTGGAAACTCAGGTTAAAGTTGATTAAGTGGAGTACCTGGAGAAAGAATAATAGGGCAGTCACTGATCTTGGATGATTTATTTTCTTTTTAAGTCTTAATAACTTTTCCATGAACTAAGACCACATCTCTTCATTCTACAAAAGACTAAAGATACCCTTTAACAGTAACAGTGATAGGTGCTAACAAAACTGATAACTCATTACATTTAACCTTACTGAGTAGATCTCATGTATCCAATTTTGAAGATTCAGAGCAGAGAAAATCCTGCTAGGCAGGATAGGACTGGGCTGGCACATGTCTTCCAACACCACAGCTATTAATGGAATTAATGCTATGGAATGCCTATGGAATTGCATGTTTTGTTCTTACTAATATAAATGTCAACACTTAGAGAAAAGGCATATAAAGGTATTTATGGCTCCTTACCAGACCCCACCTGATGCTATCTGAAAGTTACTCAAGGTTTTAATACCCAAAGACAAATGGTGATATATCAATACATAATAAAATAAGCAGAAATAGATTGAGATATCATATTTTACTACTATTTAAAAAGTTCAGTGATTTAAAAGAACTATCACAAGTTATTGAATAAACCTCTGAGGAATAAGAGACAGTTAAATTCTCCTCTACAACAGTCTTTTTCCTGTGTATTAACTCCCATTTACAGAAATTATTTGCCCTTTCACCTACCTTTAGAATGGCTTTTAATGAGTATACAAATCATCTTACCGTCTTGAACAACTCAAAGATAACATATGAGGTGACAAGCTAATTATTATTATTATTATTTTGGGGCATTTTTTCCCCCAAGTCACGGTCACCAGCTTTACCTGCTGGAAAACTCATAACCTCTCATTTCTACTTCTCCCCCATCTTACAGCTGTACAAAAGACTGTAAGTGCAAGAAATTACAGACATTTATTACATTTCAAAATTCTTTCCCAGGTATCTTCAAATCCTTTATGTTGTAAGGCATTCCTTAATTCTGCATTACACAAGCACAAAATATTTAATGTAAAACTGCCTTTGACAGAAAAGCATTACAGTTGCTTAACTTGGGAGGTTTAAGGACACAAGGTTTAAAAGGAGCATTAAAAATCTATTAGGCTCAACAGAGTAGTTAAAAACAACAGATTGTTGGGCACTGAACCATTCTTTCAAGTCTAAAATGCAAGCAGCAACTTTCACACTGACTACAATTAATTCCTGGGGTTTTTTTCAGCTGTAAACTTTCCCTCTGTCTCCAGCATCAATGTCCTGATGTTCAGTCTCTGGGAGCCTCCCTCCCATCCACTCAGGAATACTCCAGGTTTTATCCTTCCCAGACAAACACTTGTTAAACATGATCCAGACAAGCAAGGATTATTACCTTAGATGAGAGAAATGTGCTGATAGTCATGCTGTGTTTGATTCAATGTTTGTTGTTTCTACAGCTTTTAGATCAAATCACTAATTTTTTTGGATCACCATCACTACTTTTTCCTTCTCTGTGCCCTGGGTGAAGTTTTGAACCCAACACTTGCCATTACTAAAACATAAAAAAAGCTGGCAAACAACAGTAAGTTCTTCTTGAATATTTTTTTTAATTTTTCTCACCAAAATTCAGCTGCGAATCTATATATCCAACACAGTGGAAATAATTGCCCCTTAAATTAATGCAAAAACCCCTAAACCACAAAAATCCCGAGAAAATATAATTATAGCTATCATGATTATTTTCAATTTTTGATGTAAACACACATCCCATCACGCAGTAATGAAAAGGTTCAGACTCTCAGTGTTCAGAAGAGAAATGATAAGCTTTACACCAATAATGCTCATTTCATCACGGGCCATTATGCTGTATATTTTAATAAATAACACAAAAATAAATAGCAAAGGTAAATAATCAATACAGTCCATATATTTTTACTCATTTTGTTCATTAATGCATAGATGGCTAAGTGTTGATTCAATTGCATTTTGATAAAGATACAAGATACTGAATGCAGCTTCAGAAAATGCAGAATTATCTTTCAATGTAAACTTTTGAAAAAGGACATATTTACTATATTTCCATCAAGTTGTTTTATTGTTTTGAAAACAAAGTAGAGCCAGAAAAGTCAGACCCATATCTCTTGCACCACTATTCCACTTACAATGACAAATAATTCCCAAAAAATCAAAGCCAGACATAAGCTGATGCCCCAAAATACCCATCTGTATCTGTTCAGCAAGACAGACCCTGAACATTATCTCCAGGCAACAGCATGTGCAAAGAACATATATATATATATCTCAGGAGCTCCCCAATCACCCTTGCAGAGATTAATTAGTTTACCCAAGACTGTTTATGATAAAATACTGCAAGATTAGGCTTATGGATTGCATTTCCCAAAATATATAGGATCACAATTCTGCCCTCAACTAATAGATTTCCTTATTCCTACAGGGGTCCACTTTGAGTCCTACTGGTTGCTTGGCTCCTGAATGCCAGCAGGGATACAGTCTTGTATTACTAAATTTTGGGTTGCTCATGGCAGGGGTTGTGTTCTCTTTAATATGTTTCCATGAGCCCTGCAGAAACAGTGCCTGTGCACAGCTCGTGTGCCCCAAATCCACAGAGAGATGGGGACACCCATGCTCACACAGTTCTGCCAGTAAATACCTGGTGGGAAAGATAAACACAGACCAAGGCACATGCAAGTTCCTGAAGTCATTATTAAAGAAGGCATCCATGCAAATGCTCTGTCACACACACAGAAGCTTAATGCCTTTCAGGCACTCAGTTATATTTTGTTTGCTTTTCTTATGCACTGAGTGAAATTCCAGAGGTGGGAGGGTAAGAGAAAAATGTAACAGAGCATAGGAAAAGGGACATTTGAATTTATTCATCTGCATAGAGAGTTTGCTTCCTCCTTCTCACAGATATTCTTTGGCAGTAACACTCAAGAAACAGACTTCCCTGTCTGTTGAAACACTGAACCAGGTGGCAGACTGATCATGTAAACCAGCTACCTGAAGACAGATGAACTGACCAAAAATTAATACTGTTTACAGCAATTTTTTGCTCTTATACTCTTAAACAAAGACAGTGAATTGTCTGAGACATTTTAAGTATAATGAACACACAATAATTTTACATTATCATATTAGAAAAGCAACCAAGTATTTATCCATATTTTGTAATAAATACAACCACAATCCTCAAGAAAAATTGCTTTATGCTTGATTACAGCCACATTTCCAGTTTGAGTTTTCATGCTCATTTTCATTCTACTCTATTCTATTGTTTAGCAGTGCCTTTTGCAGTTAGTATTTTTGACTTCATCCTAAGTTTTTTAAAGTATCTCAGTCCTTATCAACCCAAACCACTCCTGCTCATTTCACTTATCTCTGGCAGTTGTTTCAGTTTGGCAGCACTAAAATCTAACAATGTCCAGAAACATGTTGAGGTGTTGTTTACTGAGGTGGTCAAGCATGTTCAAGAATGCACCTGCCCATCACTACCAAGAAAGCAAGTTGGACTTCATCACCTTAATTCTAGGGCACATTTAACCACCAAAAAAAGCACCAGTGTATGTTATTGGCATGGGAATTACAGAGAGCTGGTTGTGTCAGCAAGGGAGAGCACAGGGCTGGAAGAGGAAGGCTGATTCCAGTGATAAATGAGCATTGCTGAAGTGGTGGGGAAGGAGAAAAAAGCTGTATCATGCAAACCACTGCTCCCACTTTCCTCCAGGCAGGAAAGATGTGAAAAAGGCCCAAAGCATCCTGGCCTCTGAGACCTGATCTCACATCCAGCTAATATGAGTCACCATTTTTAACTTCCCTGTGTGTTCTCTTTTGTGAGAAGTCATAATTTTACATGCATCATACCAATAACCAACAAAAACAAAACAACAAGCTCCCAAAAATAAAACCCCAAGAAAGCAGACAAGACACCTAGAATGACAGATGAACAAAAAACACCATGACAAAAAGCACAATCTAAATATACTGATGTAAAATTTTGGATCATATGTTTAATCTTTGTCACCTTCCTCTTACTATTTGAGAAGTAACCACATTTTATCATTAATTCCTGTTAATTAATTAATTCTGCTTATTCATTTGCACGAAAACCAAAAGCAACACACCCGAGAGCTGGAAAACAAAGGGAGAGAAAGGAGGCAACTGCATCTACACAAATGGCAGGAGCAAAATTCCAGAAATGGAAATCCATACAGTCACCTCCTCACCAGCCACCTTGGGGACTCGTAGCCCTTGAGGGAGACTTAGGAAATCCCATTCCACAGGATGGATGTTAGTACAGGATCAGTAGAAGTTGTTTGGTGTGTGCCAAAAGAGACTTCAGAAAAGCCTGGAATGCTAATATCAACTGATTTTCTTTCTATATGCTTCCCAGCTCTAAAATCCCAGCACATTAAAAGGCTTATTACTGGAGAAGAGTGAAATCCATTCATTAAAATGGCTGAGTACAGGAACACCAGCTGTGTTTGAATACTACGGCATTAAAATTAACTTTACAACTTCTTTTGAATCTGCTTGTTACAATAGCATAAAAGTACACACTGGAGCCTATTTTAGTCCTAATCTTAAAAGTAAGCAGTACCTCTGTGATTTGACATTTAGTTATGAAAGATATAGAGATAAAAAATAAAAGCATGTGCTTTGTGCATATGCTTGAGTTCCCTGATGAGAGGAGAGCTCTACCCACATCTTCATGAGATATTTCCTCCCATAAACTTGAAGCCATTTACTTATTAAGTGCACAGTCTTTAATAGTGATTACACAATTTAGTATCTTTCCTGAAAGCTGAATTACCACGCTGTTTATGATGTATGCTTAGACTCCCTGGTGAAAGGTTTATGGATTGTTATTTATAACTCTTCTCCATCTTTCAGAAATGCTTAAAGCAGCGTTATGAAGGATGAAGTACCACTCCGAAGAGGACAAAAGAGAGCGCAAGAAAATAGCAAAACTAATTAAATGGCCATGCTTAATCAAAGGAATTGCTGGCTTTCTTTGGAAGATATCTATAGTAGAAGTTATGGGGGAGAAACATTATTATGTACACATATACTCCTCTTTGACAAATATTTTTTGAAATTTTAGTCTCAAATAAACTAAGACATCTTATTTATCTTGCAAATTATTGCAAGAGGTTTTGCTTAATAGTCCATTCATGCTTTTGTTATTTGAATTGCCAGGCTCTTCGGCATCTTCTTAATTATTCTCTGATGATCTAGCAGATAAAATGGAATAAGCAACTGGAGCATGTGCATATGTGTGTATCTGATACATTGCACAAAGGGCAATAGAAGAAGGAAGACAGAAATCAGTGGGGAGAAAGGAAGAGGAGAGGGCAAGATAAAAAGATCAGTGTCAAAGAACAAGGAAAAAAGCAGAGAAAAAAATACCAGTCAAGAAAAAAAAGAACGAAAGAATGAATAAATGTAACAATAATTTGGTCAAAAATTACATGGGAAAGTTGCCCAGTATAAATATTCCAGCTTAAATGTAATGGAAACAAAACAAGGAACAAGGAACACAAAAACAGTCCAAAATAAAACACACACATTTCAAAAGGTGTGGTTTTGACACAGATGTGTCAAAAAGTGACATAATGTAAAAATGTATCTCATGAGGAATCAGGTTTCTTCTGTTTTAACAGCATCTAGACATGGGCAGGTTTCTGAACTGGATACTTGAACTTCCAGCAGAAAGGAATCTGAAGGTAGGGCCAAGTCCACACTTTTATTACATGTCACACGTTTAATCTCAAAGCCTTCTGAGCACTGGAAAAGAATTCACCTTTACCCCATAACCAGTGCCCCCAGCTTCAGTGGAGCATTTGCAGACAGGCATTTTACAGGATGCCTTTGAAGAATCTGGGGTCTGTAGTGCCAAGTTCATAGAAAAGGCTGAGAAAATAAGAAAGCATTACAGACTTAATAGCTGATGGCCCTAAAGATCCCATTTAGATATAATACATGCTGATTACTGATCACACAGCTTCTGAAATGCCAGGAGCACTGGGGAACAACGATGAAGCAAAGAAGAAATAAAGGTTTCACTTCCCTGGGAAAGTGCACCTCCATTTGAGTGCTTTGTTAATGACATACGGATGTTTCTGGGTTATTAAGAAAAGAGACCTGGATGGCTGACAGGAATATTCGGGGATGTGGCACTCCAGCCCCACATTCTGTGGAGTGCAGCCTTCAGCAGAGATTCCTAAGTGCTACCTTATGCCTTTTTGTCCATTTCTGGATCAAACCCAGGCCCTCTTATTTACCTTGCATTAGTGTGCTACTTGAGGCAGAGCTAATGGCATCGGAGGTGATCCATCATTCCCACTGTGCTCTGTGAGTGGGAGGGAACATCTGAACCACTAAACGCCTGTCTCCTGCTCCCCTTCATCACAGCACACACCAAATGGGAGCAATTCTGTTTATAGCTGGAAAATTGCAGTCTCTGATATTGTTAGGAGATTATTTATGGCAGATTTCCTTCCACCTGTGATGCTAATTGTGAACATTTAGATCATTCAGTGCAGCTACATGGGATCATCAAGTAATGAGGTAAAATGCAGACAGACACTTGGGTACCCACACTGATACCTGTGTGTTTCTCATCCACATACTCTTTGCTTACAAGGATAGAATAAAAAAATAAACATTTTAGAATCAGCCTACTGATGTGAATATGGTTTTGATCCAGAAGTATGTCGTGCCTTTAATGCTGAGAATCCAAATATAAAAATGATCTAAATATTGCTAAATATTGCATCTTCCTTGACTCATTATTATCATTTGTGCCCTAATGTCAAGTCATCTGCTTTTATAAAATTTAACTGCTTTATTTTATTTTCTCTAATAATTTACCTTTGGATGCAGGCAGGTGTATTTAGTTGTACCACACAGAGAAAAGCTGTCCCTCTACAGCTCTGTGGATAATTAGGTCCTTAAGCCTACAAAAAATGCGGCAGAAATCTGCCAGCATGAACAGAAGATTTCCAGCATGTGCAACAGGCTGGAGGGCAGCTGAGGGCAATCCAGGAATCACCACTCAATCTACTGTGCACTGGATCCTGGTGCAAGCAGCATGTGGAATGCAAAGTGAAATACTGAAATATTGACTATCAGTTCAGAATAGCAGAAAAAAAAGGTTATTTCCATTTATTAGTCCAGAAGACTGCAGCCTTAACACCTCTGAATTGCAAGAGAGGAGGCTTGTTTTCCCATCAAAGAATAAACAGCTTCATTTATCTTGAACTCTTAATGCAAGACAAAGTATAACACCGTTGTATATTAGTAAAATACGCATAGAAACTCTGAGAATCAGCATGACTAATATAATGTGTTACAGCACTGAGGGCACAGTTGTATTATAAATATTAATTAAAATGGTAATTTATTACAGTATCATTGCACCTGCAGGAAAAACATATTCAGAAAACCTAAAATACGTTAATGAATGATGAAGACAAAAAACTTAAGTACTATATAAATGTACTGGATGCATTAACTTTGTTACTTACTGATAAACAAAGTTAAACAAAGTATTCCTGTGTTTTAAAAATTCATTCCTAATGACTACTATAGTCACAGGGCAACGACCTGGTTTTCTCTGTACTCCTTCCAGTCTGATCCCCTTCTTGGAAAACACAGGGACTTTTACATCCCATTCCAGCTGTGACCTGCCACAGCTCCTCCACAAATTGTCTTTACTCTGCCCCCCTCAGCCATCCCCAGCTGATGAGAAATGTAGAGATGCCCCATGGTACCCCTAACTGGGTTTATGATCTCACGCTCCCTACTTCTGAATTTCTCCTCTTCATGCTCCTCCCATCCAGACCATTCAGTTCTTCCTACACAATATTTGAATCCTGTTCTATAGTGATTATTCCCTCCAGACTTTAAATGGACATTTTGATTAGCATAAACTAGTTTTATGGTTTGAGGTCAGGTCAGTAATGAAAACCAGATAAAACTGGCTGCGAAAGAGCTCAGTGAGGTAATCCAGCAGTAACATTCTCATAATCTCTTATATTACTTCCTGGCACTGGTTTAGAATTCTGCCATGCTCTTCATCCATTTCACTAGTATTAGGAACCATTAAACAAGTCTTCTGCACTACACCAACCCTTCTATACTGCACTTTCCTCCAGAACAATGACTCAGTGCCCTCCTCAAGGCCACGAGCAGCAACCAAAAGACTGAATCTGTTCAAATTGTAATTTGTCAATGACACTGTTAAATCAGAGATTTCATTGTCTTCAGCCTCTATCATACACAAAAACAATAATGACCACTGTTTCCTCATGGGACCATTCAACAGCAGTTAAATTAGACTTTCATTGACATAAAGCTAATGAATTAAAATCTTATACCAAATTATATCACTAAGCCTGTTTTTTTTTTTCAGCAATATTTTCCTGCAATTGTAGATGTATAAAAAGCCAAAATAACAAATTATCATCTCATCCTGCTTGCAAATTTTTAGCATTAATGTTCATCCTGCTAAGTGAACATTGTTCCCTGTGGACTTGCCAGGCACACTCACTTCCAGCCCCAGATTTGAAGTACTACCAGAGGGTGCTCCAATCCCAGTAAGCATTAAAAAAGTTATTGCATCACAGTCTCAACCATAAACAAGGCCAGGAAACAAGGTTTCCACTAACTCCAAAACCAACCAAAATGCGTACTACAAACATTGGGTACAAAAGAATCATACCAAGAATTACCTTCATATTGTCCATTTCCTCTTGCTAACTTTTTCCTCATTAAGTGAGTTCTCTAGAAACTTGTAAAGAGTTTGCACACATCCAGAAGCCCAGCTGCAGTAGGAGGTGAAATCTGTACACCTGGAACAGCTGGCCAGTTTTACTGCACACAGACATTTGTTGTGCCAGGTGTATGTACTCAGTCTGAAGCACTAGGGAACCATTGTACCAGCACACAAGCCCAGTCCTGCCCAGCTCAGGCACTTCAGGCCAAGCAAACAGCAAGTTACAGTTTGATAATTCACCCTGGCTGTTCCATTTATCCCCCATTTTGAACATGCTTGGTGGCAGCATTAAAAACACTCAAAAACTACCCACAGTATTGGAAAGGCTTTGTCTCCTTACCTAATTAATCAATAATTTTCTGGTTCTCCTCTCCACAGTCAAAATAATTTTAATTCATTTAGCATTTAAATATAAGAACAATAATTGATAATACTACAACTTTGCTTCCAAGTGATGTTTTCAGCTAGGCTCTAACAGGAGAAATAGCCCATATGAATGAGCAAGGAAATGGCTGTAGTCAGTCAGGAGTGGGTGTGTTAGAAGCCAGCATGGGAATGGAGAGGTCTGGCACATCCTCCAAGGGGAGGGAATGTCCCATTCCCTGGAAGCAAAGGCTGTGTCCGTGCCTGTGATGCCAGCTGGGCTGTGTGTTCCACTCACTGACCTCACCGCTTAACGTGCCCGCAGGAAATCACATGGCTGAGGAAATGCCAGGGGGATTTTCATGTCTGTTTTATTTCTTTTACATCTTGCAGGTGTGGAAACTGGAAAATTTCGTTTTCAGTTTCGTAGTCCCTTTCCCAGGATTTTGTGCATGCATGGTCAGGAAAAGAAAGCCCAGCAAATCTCTGCCTCTCAGCAGTG
This sequence comes from Pseudopodoces humilis, assembly GCF_049639895.1. Taxonomy (NCBI): domain Eukaryota; kingdom Metazoa; phylum Chordata; class Aves; order Passeriformes; family Paridae; genus Pseudopodoces; species Pseudopodoces humilis. The sequence goes on along the minus strand of NC_142207.1, from coordinate 31,782,596 downwards.
GGGAAACTTTCTGGCAAATCCGTGCAGCAGTTAAGGCTCTGTTCTGTCCTCTCTTCCTTGTCCCACACAGTTCCTCTGCTCCTGCTACACTGTATTAGAGGTATTTTTGTTTAAGAGGTGAATGAGATTTTAGTTTGGGTGGGAGGGGGCAAGGCTATATTCCAACTTTTCATGAAGGTGTTGCCAGCCACAGGTTTCCTCTGTTTTAACCTCTCCAGCCAGAGCTAGGTCACGACACAAAAACACCTCTAGGAAACTGTTAGCACTTCCAGGGCTGTAAGAAAATGCTGTTCCAAGCTGTTTGGGACCACCTTTCTTCACATGATCAAATCAAATAAATTGCACTAATATATGTAATAAAGAAGCATCAGCAGCCTCTCTGAGAAAGAAATTTTGCAAGGTTTAAAACATGCAGCAGCTTCTGAGGTGCTCTAGCATTAGCTGCTACCATGTCTAACCTTGGCAGCGATTAAAAATTGTAAAAGAAAGTAAAGTAAATGGTAAAACAGGTTTAGAAATATGAAGAGGTTACATTACTTGTTCTGCTCATGAATTTATTCCAGTATTTGAAAATATTAGCATGGACCACCAGCTATTGTGTTGGCCCATAAGCAGACAGAAGATGGGGAAGTCATGTAAATTATCTGCCACTGAAAACGAAAATTATTTAAGCCTTAAAAACACTTTACATGATTTCAACAAACACCTCTGTCTCTGCTGGATGATAATGAGAGCTCAGCTCCAGGGAGTGGCAGTTTTTTCACAGAAGGTGCTTTATTAAGTAATTATATCCCTTCACCTAGCCTTCCTTTATTCTTAGGAATAAAGGTTTTTTTATTTGAGTCAAGGATAGCAGTAATGCTGTTTTATTCTGTGCTATGTAAAATGCATTTGCCATTATCTGTTTTAAATAGGTGAATTCAAAAGGCCAACAGAAGCAAGTGAAGTGTTTTCAGTCTGTTGATCATTTTGAGACAAACTGGAAAACTGCCTGGATTCAACCTGATGGCAGATGTATTTATTCTCTGTTTGCTTGTTCCAACACAGCAAAACAGGAGTTGATGTGCTACTTGCATTTCTGCCTGGGGGACTGAGGCTTTCTATTGTAGTTAATGGACCATCTACAAACAGAAAATTAATTTGGCAAGAACTCGCTGATTCTGTGGCAATCAGAGGAGCATAGTCCATTCTGGAAGTAATTAATCCAGCCAACAGAGAAATAAAATATCAGTTGTCTGGAGTACAAGAACTTTGACACACAGAAAGCAAGAGAAACAAAGCCTTTTGAAAAGAGTTTAGCTGCAGAGGCACACGTTATGGTTTGGAAATGTGCACACAAAAGAGAAGTTAACATTTTCAGTTATGGAGCAAGGCTGAAATGTCAGTGAAATAATATACACCTTACTTTGTTCAAAGCTGTGATGCCTAGAAAAGTCCCATTTCTGCAGCTACCCACAGACTCATGGTTTCCTGACAAAATAAGCATGCTTCTTTGAAAAACCCAATTGAAAAACTACTGAAATAATTTGCTTTCTCAGGTGTGGGAATTCCAAGGACAGAAAGCTCTCAAGATCTTGTAAATGCAAGCTTAGACATAGACATGAACACAGGGTTTGGTTTAAGACCTTGGAGAAAGCTTCCAGATTTAGAATCATAGCAAAAATGTGAGTTTAAATAGAAGAGATATTGTTAGGTGGTAAGAAGTTTTAAGGTTTTAAATTTAAGATACAGAAGTAGTTATAAAGGTAATAAGAAGTTTAAAGTATAACAAGTAGTTTTGTGTGTCACTATATAATTGGTTAAAAGTGTCCACACTGTGGCAAAGACATATAAAATGATTAACTATTGGTGTAAAAGCAGAAACATTATTTTGTGGCAGAAGTTTATTGGCTAATTAACCTTTTAAAACCCTTGTAACCTGTGGTCTAGTGACCACTGACCACGAACACCTGGTGAACATGGTGAAGATGTTCTCACTCCTCCATGAGAGTGTAGAAGAATAATAAATCATGCTTTAAGACATCTCCTAGTGGTCCTGTCTCTCACAAAATCCCAATACTCAGGTTCATACTCTGGGATTTCCTTACTGTTAGTTACTGTTAGACAGGGAAGCTTCTGCTAAGAGCAATGGCATATTCTGCTTCTGTGTGTACTCATGACCTCATGAAACAGATGTGTCCTTGATGCCAAGATTTTTGCACATTTGAAACCCCAGATTCACGCAGAGAATTGTAGAGAATTTCACTGGCAGGTCCTTAAAGAAAGGGTGAAAGTGCTTCCAGCAAAAATGGGTTTCAAAAGCAGGCACCATTCATGCTAATTAAACATCCACATCCAGAAGCTGAATTTGTTAAAGCAGTAATGGGTCTTGCTCTTGGCTGATGAGGTGAACAGCAGGAATACTCATGGTTTTCTGGTCTAACAGTGGCATGGTGGAACCTCAGCCCAAATTCTACTCTATTAAATTTGCTTTGATCTGTTTTTAAAAAAAACACGCCTTGAACATAACTGTAAAAATAATTTTATCAAAAGGCTTGTAATCAGCATAAACAAAACAATAGCAAACTGAATTTTCAGTGGGAGGGAGGATGTGCATGGACCTGAGGTCTAGAAAAAAATAGGAGTGAAGCTCCTGGTATTTTTTGGCCTGTAACACCATTACTGGGGATGATACATCAGCAAATAAGGTTAAAATTTCATCTTACCATGTTAAGCTGTGCTAGGAGGAACATCTGTTTTTTAAATGGAGAAAAACTGAAAACTTTGAAACATAAATATGTAATTAATAAAGAAGTGTTAGGGATTCTTTTTTTCTTTTAGTGTCACACAGTACTGTAACTAGATATGGTCTCTGATATCTCACCATCAATAGAAAATAATGCCAGAACACAAAGTTTTACTCCTTAGGACACAGCTTCATTCTCCAGAGAAGCACAGACTAAAAATAACCTGTTGATCAAGCACGGATTTGAAGCTCAGCTTTTCTTTGCTATTCTATGAAACTTACTTTGATGAAACTAGCAACTTAGAAGTTTTAAAATTAATTTATATATAAAGACAAGAGCATTCTTCCCTCAAGGTAGATGCAGTGAGACACCATGAATTCATCAAGTGCTCCTTACTCTATCCACTCCAGCTTGCTCATTAAGACGTGCATATCTTCTCTCACTAAAAAGTGGCAGAAAATTACATGTAACAGTCTAACTTCTAATGAAGGACTCACATCCAGCCAGCCAAAAGGAAGAGATTACAAAGCAACTTTGGGAATTACAACCATTAAATCAACCTAACATTGATTCACCTTTTTGCAGTGGAATTCATCACAATTGGATTTACTGCCACATAAGACTTGGAGTCAATCACTTAATAGGAGGCCACAATCCACTAAAAGATTAGTATCCAGAGATCAGGAAAATAGGAATCTAAACTTCTATCTCATGGGCTGGTTAACGAATTTAAACTGTCTGATAGGGCATGAATCAGCACAGACACAGACTCCCAGATTTGGCTTCTACTCAAGAAGAGGAAAACGCATTTGCAGACAGTACATTTGTAAAGTAAGTACACAGTATGCATCCTAATTGTACAAACCCAAAGTAGCAGCACAGTGAACCTGAGACAACAGCACACAGTTTACATGACAGGTTTCTTCATCACCTGAGTGCCAAGGTGCCTGAAGAAAACTGGAGTTAAACTGCTGGAGTTAAATAAAGATGTATTGCTCTTACTGAGTGGCTAATAGACGTGATAAAATGGCTGTCTGTCCAATTACGAAACTCACACTTAAAAGCCACAATGCTTATAAATAAAAGAACACCTAAAATTTCATATATTCTGAAATTTATCAGCATAGGCATTCTGCCTGTAGGTGGCTCAGGTACAGCTCTCTCCAGACTGAAGGGAAAAGCTTGAGCAGGCACACAGATATATAAATAAATGTTTTATTGAGAAATGCTTTGGTATGCATACCCCAAAACACTAAGTTTCTAGTCCTGATAAGTATCTCAGCAGTGGCTCAAAGGTTTCTCTTAGAGGAGAAACAAGTTTTGGCAACTAAGCGGCCCTAAATGTGTTGAACAAAGGCTGTGTAATTAAGAGAGGACTATGAAGGCTGGAGTGAGGAAAAGAAAGGGAAATCCAAATTTCCTATTTTGTCTAAGCAGATTCATGCACCTATTTGCTTTTCTTCCTGCTGCAGAAAATTGCTGTTCTCTCTAGGGTGGATTTTTTTTGTATTCTACTCTCTCTAACAGACTGTCAAAAAAGCACAAACAACAACAACCAGAAAAAAAAAACCCAAACAATGCAAACAAAAAAACCCATGAAAACTAAATCAAAATCAGACCTAAACAAAACACCCACACATCACAAGCCCAAACTAACCAACATTCAGGCATTCCAGAACAATCCATGTGTCATGGAAGTGAGAAAGGATACAGCTGGGAGCTTATCAAACCACAACGCTCATCACAAAAAAAGAACATTTAGGGTTATGTAAGCAGTTACTACATTTAGCAATCAGTGATCTGCTTAATGGAAGTCTTTGTACAAACAACAAAAGCAGGTGCAGACTGATGCCTTCAGCCACCCCAGAAATGTCTAGAAATAACATCAACAAATCCTAGGCAAAACCAAACTATCAGAAATTTACCCCACTTCTGTTGTGACCATTCCCTATGAAGATAATTTGGAATTTGAAAATAATCTGGACTGAATACAGAGAATAAACGATATAGTGGAGGGGACAGAGCTTGCAAACATCTGGGGTTTGTTTCTTTAATTTTTCCTAGCTTTAAACTTCTTGGCAAACAAACATTCTAATAAAAACAGGCTCCTGATTAAATCTCCCACTTGCATATTTTATTTGAAAACCACTCCTCTTTCAACTCAATTCTACAAAAATGTATTCATACAAATCCTATCCAAAAACATCCTAGCCTAGAAAAATGATATATTTTGTTAGAAAAAATCGTATTTATATTTTTTAAACTAACAACACTTTAATTGTGAAAACCTTAAGCTTAGTCTTCTCTCTGCAACCATTTTATCAGGCAGGGAGAGAAAAAATCACCCAAGCATGCTGCCAAGCAAATTAATATTTTTAATTAAAATTTTATCTTCTAAAAAATTGAGTGCTCATTAATGAATTCAAACATGTTTATAGGATGGATTTTGATTGTGCGTGGTCGCTCTTTCTTGGCTGATGAGCAAATGAATCTAATATAAAATTAAAGTCTTCATTATTGCTGTGCCTCTTTCCCTGCTCAGCATTCTGCTGTGCCACAGCTCCCTCCTGCACAGGAGCACTTCTGGGGAAATCTCATCTCAGGAGGGAAACACATCACACTGCCTCCTGCAGTAGAGTTTAAAACATTAGCCTATCTTTTAAAATAAATACCTTTGTTTTGGTTAAATTTGATTTATTTTTTTGAAATATGCTTCTGTTCTAATTGTCATTGAACATTTGTCATTACTTGTGGAAAAAAAACAAAAAAAAAAAAAACAAACCAGAAGTGAAATTCCTTCCTCTTGTAACACAGAAGCTTGAAAATCTCCTGGCATGAGTAAGTGTGGTCACAACAGAGGTACTGCTTGGTACCAGAGGTGCATGGGAAATATTTCAGCTTCTTGTGCCTTCCTGAACATTATCAGCAACAACCTGACCAGGGAAAAAACTCAGCAGTTGGAATTTCACTGCTTTGTACAGAGCTTTCAACACTTCCCCAACTAGGTACTAAACAAGAGTTCAGACTCCAAAATACAAAGATGCAAACAGGGTCCTCTATAAATAGCAATTTTGAGGTTGGGTTTTTTTTTTTGTGTGTGTGTGAGTTGTTTGCTTTTGTTTGTTTCTTTGTTTTGGGGAGGGGAGTTGGGTCTTTTTGTGTTTGTTTGTTTTTGTGGGGGTTGTGGTTTTTTATTTTTCTTTTTCACATTTATGGATTTAAGGTCAAGCTTTCCAAAATGCTAAAAAGAAAAGTCTGAGGGAAAAAACTCTTTTCTATTAACCTACTATTGAATGAATGAGCTATTTTCAAAAGCCAGCTTCACTATTTCCACCATTCTATCATCTCCATGGCAGGACAGAAATGTACCAAAAGAGCATCTAATCACTCTACACTGCCAGAGGCCCTGATCATCCAACTCAAAATACCAATTTCTCACCTCAGAATGAAACAATGGATGGCACTGGGTACAGGAGTCTGCAGGCAGAAGCACTTTCTGGCATATGACACAGAAAAGAAACACCTTTCCAAGTCAAAACCACAAATTGTATAAGGTTACATTGTATAATACAAAAGAACAAATTTAAAACTTTGGTCTCTTTTCCAGCCAAGAAGCTCAATAATTGAAATGCAGAAGTTATTTCTTCAGTTATATCCAAAGGAGCCATAACAAGTTATCAAAAGAAAAATCCCTATCCAAAAATCTCATGGATATACATAGGAAGTATTTCAGCAAAATGATAAATAGTATATTATAAAACTGTTTTACTTAGTCTTTCTTTTTTGGACCTTGCTTGTTTGGGTTTTCTTTTCAACTCATCTCTTAATTTTTTGTTAGAGTTTGATGGACTTCCTCCTTTCACAAAAATGCAAAATCTTTGTATTCAATTCTGTGGTAGGCACCTACAGAGTGTTCAATTTTTCCTCACTTTCAGCAGAAAGACCATATTAATATTGTCAAAGAAACAATGTTAAACTAAAGATAATACCTAGGTTTTAAAAAAAAATTATATGAAGTAAGTAATGAACACCTCAGAACTTGAATTTAATTGGCAAGTGCACCTCAGCAACTAGGAAAGATGTACTTTCAGTTTCCATCTCTTACAACTTAAAAGCTCCCCAAGAGCAAGCAGAGGCTATTTTATATTCCAGGTACTCACACAGATCATTAATAGTATTGTGAAATCATATAAGGTTTGTTTCTCTACTCAGCTCCTCTGAAGCAGTGCCATTGCAACAATTCAGATGCACAACAAAGAGGAGAACACAATCTTTGGCTCCACAGCTTCAGGTAAGAAAATTCTGTGTAAAATAAATGCCCTGCAGCCATTGCTAGAAGTTCACAAGATGTCTGGTGATTGTCTTTTCTCTCATAACACCAGTTTTAAGCACCTGGTCCAAATCCCACATAAGTCAACAGAGTTCTTTCTGTTTACATCAACAGACTTGGGGTGAAAGTCCAAGTCAGATTCTCAGTTATCTCTGCAGAAAAGCACAGAGCTTAGCCAGGAAAAAAATAATTTCTTTCCTCATGAATTCAGGTCAGTGGGAAAACTGCAAGACTGCTGGTAGATTATTTTTCTTCTTCTAATTCACTCCCGCTTTCTGTAGCCCAACAGAAAGCCCTTGACACAGGCAATAGATGTGTGCACTGAAACCCCAGAAGAAATCAAAACAAGGCAGTGAGCCGTTTCAGAACTTAGTTCTGCTACACGGGGCTGAGCAAGGCAAAGCCTCTCAGAAGCATATAAACAAGGTAAGTTCACAGAATAACTGGTGAAAAATATTATAAAGAAGAACAAAACCCCCTGTGTTTCCAGAGAGAACCCCACCAAATAAATGAGAAGTGTCTGGTGAAAGCTCTCTCTGCCAACATGGTTTAGATTGACAGAACTTCCAGGTATTTTTTTTAGGATCTTACTAATACTTTCCTACTTTAGACATACAAAATCCAAGAGCATTGTAACAAAGCACATAGATAAGATACACACAAACTCCTCCTTTAAACCATATAAATACTGACTAAAAAAACCCTCTGTGCTAACAAAGTACTGAATTTCATACACATATAAATCATATCTCAAACCCCACATTTTTAAGTATTTTTTCTTTTATAGAGTCTCCAGGTAATTATGTATCCAACAACCCTCAAGTTCAGACCAGCCTTGAAATCAGTCACAGAGCTGGGAAACAGAACAGGCAAAAGATAAGAAAAAAAGCCAAAAAACCAAAGATTAAAAGAAGCAATAAGGTAAAATGAAGGTGACAGGTAGGAGTACAATATTAGTCCAAAAATCACCCAAACAAAATCCTCATTGATGTACATTTGTTCCATTATTGATCTACCTTGGTTCCATGCAGCCTTACTTTGCTCTCAGCTGTTTATTTTTGCCTTTGTTTTATTCTCTCTCAAAAATTACACCTTTTCCAAGAAACATGCAGAAATTCTCTCCAAAATCAAACTTGATGGATGAAAAGGAGCAAAGTGATGATATATTGTGAGGGGAGAAAGGAAGTTTGACAGCTTGGGAAACAAAAGGTGACATCTAGGGAAGTGATGCACTAGAAAATTTAGGTTACTTAATAAAAGAATATACCATGTTTTAAGAAATCATTTTAAGAGGAAAGTAGCTGGTGGTGTCAGCAATGCCAATTTACTGTGAGCATCCTGTACTTTTTAGAATGCTAGTGCCTTACCAGCAGCAAAATCATTCAGATAAGAGCAAATGATATATTTTATATATATTCCACAGTACTGTAGAACATAAACCAGACTTGACAATTTTATATTAAAACTAAAAATGAAGAATGCATTAGGAAGAAAAGTGAAATACCAGAGAAAATAGGACATTTAATTAATATATGGTATTATATATTAATATATAGTATATAGTATATAATATGTAATATATAATATATAATATATAATATATAATATATAATATATAATTTATAATATATAATATATAATATATAATATATAATATATAATATATAATATATAATATATAATATATAATATATAATATGTAATATGTAATATATTATATATTATATATAATATATTATATATTATATATTATATATAATATATTATGTGTAATATGTAATGTGTAATATGAAATGTATAATGTATAATATGTAATATGTAATATGCAATGTATAATGCAAATGTATAATTAATAATATATATTAATATATTATGGACAAATCCATAATATTTTCTGAATTTTTGAGATTAATTTATAGTTTTCTAATAAGAAGCCCTCAGCCTTCAATACAGCACCTGCAGAAACTTCCACAAAATTGTCCACAGACAAACTTGAAATTAGCTTAAAGGATAGGTTTCAGTCACCTAAAATCTAGGTTTAAACTAGTCTTAACCAAATAATGTTAACTGAATTTACACCCCCATATGGAAGGAATTTCACCTTAACATAAGTGTCCTCAGATGAAGCCCAAGCCTCCACATTTAAATGAATTGACTGAGCAGGATTTAAACACTGAGCCAGATGGAGACAAACAGAAATGCACTGAGAGGCAAAGAACACAACTCTGGTACAGTGGGAAATTCCAACTAATAATTTACTATATGTTCCCAGTTTATGATGTTGTCTCACTTTTTTTCATTGTTTTGCCATAAAAGCTACTGAATTGAGAGGCCTGATGTAAGACAAGACAACCATTTAATGTGTAGTAATTAAAAATTAAAAGATCAATAGCCATGTGAATCCAACCCATCCTATCCTGCATGCAAAGGAATGAACCCACCCAAAAGCAAACCTCAGCTCCAGTCACTTGGTTCCCTTTGGGACCCAGTGCAGCAGTCAAAAGTGACTTATTATTGATTAATCCTTCAAAACAGTTATCAACAACAGTTTGGGAAAAGCTAAACAGGTAGGAAATCTGAATTGCTTATGGGAGTTTTGGACTCTTCAAAGCTGGCTGCTGTTAACTCTCTTCCAGCACTTAAGAGATCCAAGTCCTACCAGCAGAGATGATTCATGATGCATTTGTCTTGCATCTTGCTTTTCTGCAATTAACAGAGTGATATGTTTCCATTACTGATTGACCCTCGAAGGAAGGAAAAAGCCACAGGCATAGCCAATTGTTTGGCCCGTGTATCTAAGGAACATTACTGTGATTTGTATGTTTCCTTTTATTGGAGAAGCACCTGCTGAATACACACTACAAAGACATAATGCATATTTACTTACTCTTCAAACAAATTAGTAGTAAGCACTTTACCAGGCCTTTCAGGTCTTGGCTAGCTCTCCTTCAAGATAAATTGTTGTATATTAGCACAGACTTGCTGAGTTTTCCAAACAAGAGGAAAAAATTCCCATTTGTCAATGAAACTCCCTCTTAAATACTCACACCAGCTTCTGACTCAAATGGCAAGTGGTGCTGGTAATTTCTCACAGGTCTTCTCTTCTTAGAGCATGTCACTCCCCAGGATTTTTTAGGAACTCAAAGCAAAGATGCCCAAAGCAGAGAGAATTAAAGGAGTCACATGGGAGCATGTGCTGAACACCAGGAATCAGTCTGAAGGGAAAACATCAGCAGACAGAAGAAATACTGACTGCTAAGAGACAAATGAAACAAGGAAGGGAAAACCTGACCAAGGCATGTAAAAAACCATGCAAGGCAGGAAAAAATAAGTGCAGGGAAAAGTGGTATTTCAGAGGATTTGACTTGAAGAGATGGAGAAACACTGTTTATTAATGGAAGATAAAGATTTGAATGCTCTTGTGTTTAATGTTTAATATTTGATTCCTTTTAAAAATCATATTGGAATTTTATTCAATTAAAAATTCTAATCCTTAACCTCTCCCAAAATGTGGTTTAGATATGGTTGATGGGAGTTGCCAGCAAGCTAAATGGCTACACAGCTTGACTATTTCACTTGAGTTCAGCAAGTATCTGCATTTTAAAACCCCAAACATTTGACATGTGACAATATAAAAACAAGGTAGCTCTAATACAATTGTTTGATGGTTTGATGTAAACCTTTTATGTTGATGGATGCTCTCCAAGTTTCCATAAAATGCTCTGCACATGAGAACTACTGAAAACACACATTAACTGTGGTAGGAGCAGGTCTCTACTGACTGAGTAAATGTCTGTAGCTGAATGATTTCAATTATATGTATAATTAATTATGTGTAGCAATACATAATAACACAGACAATCATTGCATAGGAATGAAAAGGAGACCCACCCCATCTATTTACATTCATGATACAAATCTAATCCATTATTTTTGCATGCCTCAAATTCAACCCATTTTTCACACTTCAACAGTGATTCTTAGGAAATGTTTTAAAAATAAACTTGAGCAGTACAGATTTATTGCATGTGATATTTTCCTATGACAAATTCAAGTTCCTTTTCTACATGCCACCAACAGGAAGCAAATCTAAATCTACAAATTTAATGATATATCTCATTGCAAGGGCCTATAGCTTTGTTAGAATCACATTGTTAAATTAACCCAGACTAATGGAAAGAGGGAGTAGAGCTTGAGAAGCTGTGGAGCAATACTGACAGAGAAGCAACCATGTAAAGATATTTCTCTCTCCCCATTAGCTACCCTGAAGACACATTCCCTTCTCTGGGGTTGCTCAGAACACAGCCACAGATGCAGGGAGGCCTCTGGGTCCCTTTTGCTGCTGTTCTGGACCAGAGAAAGGTAAAGATCTCTGTGAGGGCCACAAATAACATCAGGGGAAATGGAGTGAGGGGGGTGAGGGCATCTCCAGCAGTAATGCCACCATCCTGCTTCCCTATCAAACTGGGATCTGCTGTGCTCTATTATATAAAACGTATTTCTATTCATTTGGAAATACACAAAAGTTTGGCTTCAACAAGCAGAATTTCTGATACTCCATTTTACATTTTCTAGTCTGTTCTAATATTGTGTAATTCCAAGAAAATCATCACATTGGAAAATAGGCATTCACATTTTTGCTCCGAATTGATTCTCATCAGTAATTTCTAATCTGATGCTTCAAGGATGAAATGGGCCATATTAAATGTCTATACGTGTCTAGTATAGACAAGATGTTTACAGATGCTCAGAAAAACAAAATTCATGCACTCACAACTGGCACAAGTGCTGCATCTTCCTCTAAAGTACAGAATTTTTAGTTTGAGGAAAAAATGGAACTAGATCTTGCTGACAGAAGTTAGACTACTTTTTGCTGATGAAGGCTGAAGGGTTATTTTGCTGTTGTCCCACACTGACCCCATTTCAGTTTCTGTTCTCAAACATATCAATGTCCATGTATAGTATCTACAAAAACAACTGCATCTATTAATTCCCTACAATAATTATACAATACAGCAGAAAAAATAAATCACCACACAGGGCACGATTTGTCAAATTGTTCATGAGGGTCTCCAGGTCTCAAGGAGACAAGAGCAGCAATTTGTTGCTATAAAGATGTTTATTGTATGAATGCATCAGTCTTGATGGCAAAGAGTTCAGAGAGTTAAAATCCTTGCTAAAAAGTTTTTGGTGTAAAGCCCCGAATTCTGAGCTGCAGCTTCCTGGTGTAGAGTTCCATTGGTCTGGACAGCAGAAGCAGTTGCAGTAATTCTTCTGGTGAAGGTGATGATGATGGTGCTGTTCTTCTTCGTGTGTGTGTGTGTGTGTGTGTGTGTGTGTCTTCCAATACAGGGGATTAAGTTCATAAATCACCCAATCAGCTAAAAACACAACTCTAAAACATTCTTTATTCACCAATCCAAACTTAATTCTTAAGGCATGAAAGCAGTGCCAGTTTTACCTAAATTCTAGGTATAGAGCATTTTCTATTTATGTATATAGTTCTGTCTGTTCTACCTAGAAATGTAAGCTATGTTCTTACTATGCTTCATTCTGTCTGGAACTAAATTAAATCTGTAAAAGATAACATTACTGTACTTCAAAGTAGACTCTAGTGCTTTTCACTGGCTAACACAGTCTCTTAAGGCACTTAAGCTATATTTTTACTTACTTAAAACTAAAACCTACACCCTTATTTCATGTCTATGTGGTTTAACACATTTTAGTTCTTTTCTCTCTCTGAGGGACTCAGAGAGGCTTTTATTTTAGATTCCAACAATTTGAAAATCCATCAATTATGTTATTTTGCATATTTATTTGGTAAATGGATGATGAAAGAGTCCGCACTCAGTGCTTCTTGTGCTAATGTTGAGGGTATTTTCCCAGCAGGATCAGAAAGCACCCAGTGCAGAAGAATTATTCTTGGAGCACGGTGAACAGGAGCGGGCAAACAGGGGCAGTTTGCGCGGCGCTTGGTGCAGGCAGGGTTTTCTTGCTAGTAAGGTTTGCTGGGTGTTGTTTGTGGTGTTTCTGTTGGCTGGTTGGTTTTGGGATTTCTCTTAGTAATGGTTTTAACATGGTCAAAACCTGTGGTTAGTACAAGTGTGTGTAGCCAAATGGAACTCTCTGAGAAGGATGTGTCTGTACAGACCCATACCTGCCCAGAGTGTTTGAGCTTGTCAGTGGTTTCGTGGGGCGCTGTGGAGGAAACCTGCCTGTGGTGTGAACAGCTGAATGATCTCCTTTCACTGGTGGCCGAGCTTAGGGAGGAAGTTGAAAGACTAAGAAGCATTAGAGAAAGTGAAAAGGAAATAGGTTGGTGGAGTTCTGCCCTTCCATCCTTGAGGGAGGCCCACCAGGAGCCAGAGGACTCCCATGCCTCCCACTGTCAGGAAATAGGAGAACACCTGGTCGATGAAGGGGAGTGGAAATGGGTCCCTGCTTGGGGAGGTAATAATAAAAATTCCTCCTGACCCCCATCCCCTAGCCAGAATAGGTATGAGACCCTGGATCTAGAGAGCCAGCCAGATGATTTAGAAGAAAATTATCTGCCCAGTGAGCCTCTCAATTATGATTCATCTGTAGGACAGATGACCACCTCTGACATTAAAAAGAAAAGAAGGGTGATCATAGTGGGTGACTCCTTCTGAGGGGAGCAGAGGGTCCCATATGTTGACAGGACCCATCCCACAGGGAGGTCTGCTGCCTCCCTGGAGCCTGGGTGTGAAATATCACTGCGAGACTCCTTGGGCTGATTCAGCCCTGTGATTATTACCCACTGCTGATACTCCAGGCTGGCAGTGATGATATTGAAGGGAGGAGTGTCAGGGCAATTAAAGGGACTTTAGGGCACTGGCTCAAGTGGTTGATAGAACAGGGGCACAGGTAGTGTTCTGCTCAGTCACTTTAGTGACTGAGAAAAATGGTAAAAGGAATAGGAGAACTCACATCACTAACAAATGGCGCAAGGGTTGGTGCCAATGGCAAAATTTTGGATTCTTTGATCATGGGGCAACATCTATGGCACCTGGCCTGCTGAAACTGGATGGGCTCCATCTCTCTGTTAAGAGCAGAAGGATTTTAGCTCATGAACTGGCAGAACTTGTTGAGAGGGCTTTAAACTAGGTTTGAAGGGGAAGGGGATGCAGCTGGGCTGTCTGGAAGCAGGCCCAAGGGTGGTGAGCCTGAGTTAGAGGTGAAATCAGTAGCCCAGCTGAGGTGTGTGTACACCAATGCACACAACATGGGTAACAAACAAGAGGAGATGGAGGCTGTGGTGCAAAAGCAAAGCTGTGACGTAGTCAACATCACAGAAATGTGGTGGGACCACTCAGCTGGAGCGCTGCACTGGATGGTTGCAAGCTCTTCAGAAGAGACAGGAAATGGGGAAGAGGTGGAGGGGTGTCCTTTTACATTAGGGAGGTGTTTGATGCCACGGGTGTTGAAACTAATGATGATACAGATGAGCTGGAGAAGCCGCTCTCCATCGTTTACCAGCAGTCCTGGCTCACTGGTGAGGTTCCAGATGACTGGAAGCTGGCCAAAGTCACACCCATTCACAAAATGGTGGGAAGGAGGATCCTGGTAATTATAGGCTGGGGACGGTGTGGCTGGATAGTGCTCAGGCAGAAGGGGACCTGGGGGTGCTGGTGACAGCAGCTGAACACGAGCCAGCAGTGTACCCTGGTGGCCAAGAAGGCCAGTGGCCCCTGGCCTGGATCAGGAATAGTGTGGCCAGCAGGAGCAGGGAGGTCATTCTTCCCCTGCACTCGGCGCTGGTGAGGCCACACCTCGAGTGCTGTGTCCAGTTCTGGTCCCTCACTTTGGGAAGGACGTTGAGATGTTTGAGCACGTCCAGAGGAGACAATGAGGCTGGGAACACAAACCCTGTGAGGAACAGCTGAGGGAGCTGGGGTTGTTTATCCTGGAGAAAAGGAGACTCAGAGGTGTTCTTACCACTCCCTGAGAGGTGGCTGTGGGCAGGTGGGGTTGGTCTCTTTCTCCAGGCAGCAGCTGACAGAACAGAGGACACAGCCTTCAGCTGCACCAGGGGAAATACAGGTTGGATATTAAGAAAAAATTTTTTTACAAAAAGAGTGATAAAGCACTGGAATGGTTTGCCTGGGGAGGTGGTGGAGTCACCAGGATGTGTTTAAAAAAAGACTGGATGTGGCACTCGGTGCCATGGTTTAGTTGAGGTGTTAGGGCATGGGTTGGACTCGATGATCTTTGAAGATCTCTTCAAACCTTATGATTCTGTGAATTCTGGACCTGGCACTCTGAAAATCCATTAGTAACAACACAGTTACTAATTAATGAGTTAAGGTAGAAAGCTTTAAAAAGGTTTCCAAAATACTATAATTCTTCACAACTCTCAAGTGCACTTTCAATCACCTTAATACACATATAGGACTAACACACAGACTAAAAACACACCTGTATGGAAACCCCTAAAATAAAAGGACATGTTGAAAAAAAAACCACACAAAGCCAGCAAAGATTAGTTTCATGTATGAGACACAGGGTTGGTTATATTGTTTTTTGTGGAGTTTTTATTTGTTTTTGTTTGTTTTTGTTTTGTTGGGGTTTTTATCATTTGGGGGGGGTTGGTTTTTGTTTTAGTGATGGTTTTTTTTTGCTGTTTGCTTGTTCAGTTTTGCCCTCAGTTTTTTCAAAATTAAATTTTTTTTCTTTCTATACAACAGTGTTTGTGAGCACCTGTTTCAAACATGGTTTCTGAAATTTCTGCATTTTTACCAACCAACAGTGAGTGGCAGCCTGGATGTAATCTAAGATATTTCTAAGGTGGATATAATAGTTGACTCCTCAAATTGAAATCAGCAAATACAGCTAAAATATACAAACCAATTACTTTTAGGCAAGTTATCAAGTAAATGTAGAAATAAAATCAAATTAGATAACCTACTGCATCTTAATTACTAGCAATATTCTCTTTTGCTTATGAGAATCTAAATATTCATTAATCCTGAGCAATTAACAATAATGAAATGAAAGCCTGGGATGGTGAAGTTTGGAATTAGCTATGTCAGAATTCAGTAAAAGACGCATGAATCTACTTCTTCACATTTTCTATCAAGAGCCCTTCAGGAGCGCCCTGGTGATAAATTATTTACTATAAATGCATATGGATCAGGGGTGGGGAAGTCTGAGGAAGCTGCTAAATCAGATGTTTATTGTAGACACAGGGGGTGACAACACCTTTTACATCTCAGTACTCCATGAAGTTGTGTTCCATTCAAAGCACAAATATTCAGCTCTCCATCCCCAGTGTGCTCAGGGTTACTAATACAGTACCATGACACAACAGCTGCGTAGATCTATCCCAAAACACAGCAGAAAAGAAGGAAATTACCCAGGAATCATTTGCTTATATATTCTATTTAAGCCAAAGAAGCCTCTGGATCTTACTTGCATAAATTCCCCATTACTTGGGTCTGTTTGAACTGTAAAATATTGTCATACCTTCAAAATGATCAATAAATGCAAATACAGCCTAGAAAGAGGCTTCTGCAGTTTTAAAACGAGGTGTGACCCAGTCTCTCATAAACAAAAAAACCTGTGTTATTCAGCCATGAGTCACATCAGGATCACAGATTTTTATACCTTGTATCGCATAATGCCACAAAATAAGGAAAAGATAAACAGAACCTAAACGTGGTGTACAGTCTAGGCTTTCTTCAATCTGCCTTATAAAAATAAATTTGACATGCCTTTGGGCAGCTTTCTTTTTTAATAAATTAATGTAACATTGTAAAAGATCTTCAATTTGTTATATGACTTAATTAATGCAACTTAGGTATGTGATTATCCAATTTTTTCTCCTTGAACCATCTCATATGCAAGAGAACTGTTTTTTCTGATATTGACATTAAGCATACAATGTTAAAAGCTTTAAACTTCTAAATTTCTGCTGAAAATGCATCATGGAAAATGAGACATCAAGGAATAATTTCAAACATTGAACACAGAGAATAACCAATTTCTTTTCTAATAATCAGATGCACCTCTAGGACTACAAAAAGGCTTATTATGTTATATTCAACTTGAAGGTTAATTAGAAAGTAGGTTACTAAGGGCAATATTCTGGAGATATAATTTTTCTCTTAGCTTTCAGTGATTTGTTATGATCTATGGTAGAGCTTAATCAAGAAATGTTGCAAATAGGGAAAAGCATTCTTTACAAGTTCTGTGGATAGGCCACCCCTCAAATTCAGGCCATTTTTACAGATATAATAAGATGTCACATTTATCAATTTTATCTCTTAGTAGGCATTCTAAATCATTGAATCAGATGCCTCTTTGTGATCTTCATTTTCTAGAAGTCCTAAAGAAGATTTAGGTAATCTTAGGTAATACACTTCTGGTTCCAAGTGACTACAGTCCCTCCACAACCACAGGCTTTTGCTTACTGAGCCTAACACTTGGTGGCTTCTTCCAGGCAGCACACAAAATCTTGAGTAGCAAGAGTTTGTCTCATGTCTTCTACTTCCACATTCCCAAGAGAAAATACCTAAGTGAAAAGTACTAAGAAGCTTTGCTTCTCTGGACATTTTATTGCCTTTGTGCTCAATCATTTCCTGAGATGGGTATTTTTATAATTTGAAAATATAAAACTTGGGCATGTCTGAGCTGACTCTTTGCCACACTGTATAAATATCACAAAGGGAAGCACAATCCTGCATTTTCCTTTCAAATTAGACTTTTAAAATCAATTTAAAATTAAAAAATACACAACAGCTACTCCAGGATAGACAGTAGAAATGTTATAATTTACGTTTTATCAAGGTACTTTAGAAATTAATTTGATGAATTAATTATTGATTATTTTGAAGCATAAAAACTGAGTTAGTCCTTAAATGACTTACTACAGTATTCTTCTGGAATTTTGCTTCAGAATCTTAGCCAAGATAAAGTAGAAAATTTTGGTTATTTCAATTATGGAAATTTGAATCAATTACTAGCTAAAATGCCAATAAAGTTATGAGTTAATCTCATGTGTCAATGCAAGTTACAATTCACCAATAAAAGAAAAGCTTTAAATTCAGGCACCCCCCTCACTCCTACCCCACTGATTATACTGGCATACAGAATCCACCAAACCAACTTTAAAACACATTAGAAGAAGTCCCTGAAGTCACCAGCTTTTAGGTAAATTTTCCATCCTTTGGTGTGGCCTTGCTCTGCTGGGCTGCACAGAGCCCCAGCTGGCTGGCTGCCAACAGGGTTAAACAGGTAATGTATGTTATCCACCCAGAAACCTTCTGAGTCACAGACAAAAATGAAAACCAAAGTAAACTAAGTTTTCTCTGCAGGGATCTTCTCTTCTGTTCCTGCCAATCCATATATCTGAACCAAAATCCTCTAACCTCAGGGCAATGCATTATTGAAGCAAGAGCATCATGTGGTTTGAAAGCTTTGAAACTACTCCTGAGGAGCCTGATTGGCTCAAATCTTTTAGAGACACGAATTTTGAAGCCCACAACACTGGAGGTTGACTTCAGTTTGAAAGCTCAGCTTAGAGAGGTCTGTTTCAGTCCTGGGGACAACTACTCTACCCTGGCAAATTTTGGAAGTCGAGGAGTTTCTGAATCTGTCAGAATAGTTGTATGCTCTCCCTCTGCCCTTCTCATCCCCTTGATTGTTTTTTAAATTATAATCCACACATTTTCAATTCCTATGCAGTGGGAAATGCAAATTTCCCATGGAAAAGGTAGCTTAAAACTGTATCAGTAAAAATTCCTTATGAATTGGACCTTGCTGCTGTACAGGAACATTTCACCTGGCCTAAAACCCCATCTCTGAGCTCCACTGATGCTCCACCAAGGGCAATTTCCAGCTGGCTGCACCAAACACCAGAGAGGAACCAGTGGTCACTGTTAAGCCAACAGGAATGCAAGAACAAGGGTTTCCTAGAATTGGAAAAAACCTAACTGCAAAAGAAATAAACAAAAATAAACACATTTTTCTCATGTTTCTCTTTGCTTTAACAATTCCTGCTCACCATCAGCTTTTTACTGGGTATCAGTCAGTGTCATACAGCAAAATCTTGAACAGTTTTGGTTTTTCATCTTTGGGTTCCTTTTCTTTTCTTTTGTCCCTGCAACAGTGAGGGCACAAAAGCCAATCTTCAGGTCCCTTAACAAGGACCAAGGACTCATTCCACTGATGGAGTAACTGCAGTTACTACTGTTTTCATCTGTATTGATTTCCTTCCAAAACCCTTCTAAAACTGTATCACCTCTCAGTGCACAGACCCAGCAACATTTCTCAGATACCAGTGTGAAATTGCAGAACGTGT
This sequence comes from Pseudopodoces humilis, assembly GCF_049639895.1. Lineage (NCBI taxonomy): Eukaryota > Metazoa > Chordata > Aves > Passeriformes > Paridae > Pseudopodoces > Pseudopodoces humilis. Next base: position 31,763,221 of record NC_142207.1, on the reverse strand, counting down.
CCAAGAGAATAAAGGAGCTGCTCAAGTTAAAAGTGCTGTCTCAATTCTTTTATAATCAATAAACTATGCTTAAATGGAATTTTAGATTACCTCTTCCTAACTAATCCTCAGTTGGATTTAAATACATTTTTTTATTTATTCTTTTCTGTTGACTGGGGGGGTTGTGGGTGGTTTTTTTTTTTTGTTTAATTCACTGGTTTGGGGTTTTGCTCTTTTTTGGGATCTGTTTGGTTTTGTTGGGGTTTTTTGTTTGTTTTTGTTGGGGTTTTTTCTTCTTTAATTTTTAAATTTTTTAAATTTTTTTGTGTTTTTGTTTTGTTTCTTTTCGGATTTTTTTGTTTTGGCTTTTTTCTTTAGTTTCGTGGTGTTTTTTGTTTCTTTTGGTTTTCTGGGGCTTTTCTTTTCAGAGGGTTTTTTTGATTGTGGGTTATTTTTGTTTTGGGGGATTCTGAGGAGGTTTTGGTTAGCTTTTATTTCCCTTTGGGGTTTTGGGTTTTTTTTGTTGTTTTTGTTTCCAAGGGCTTTTTTGTTTGGGATTTTTGGGGGATTTTTTACTTTTTTTCTTGGTTTGATTTTGTTTCTTTTGTTTTGAGGGGGTTTTTTGTTGGGTTTTTTTTGGCTGTTTTTTGGGGGGGATGGTTGGGTTTTTTGGGAGGGTTTTTTTGTATGTTTTTTACAATTTCTTGATAAGCAATTAACAAAAATAGGGAGTCATGAATATTATTGTAAAATTCTGGTCCTCTGTTCACAGGTTTATACTCAAGGTGATTCTAGTCAAATTACCAGTGGTTAAAATCCAAAGCTTAGTCTTCTCATACTTGTGTTGGTAGAAGCTAAACTTTATATATTTTATATATAATAATCAACACCTAAATCATACAACAGTCCAAAAAGATTGATATCACTTTGAATATTGGGTTTCCTTTTATTCCATAAAGCAATAGTTAATATCAACTAATTAATAGTTAATAGCTAAGTAATTACTTAGCCCTTCTTAAAGATGACCTGTTTTAATACTACGTAAGGATGGAGTATCTCATGCTTCAACCCAGCACTGATCTTGAGAAGCCTCATAAAAGTTGTATTATTTACTGCAGTTTCTAAGTGGTGGACAAATAGTATCTACTTTCTCTTCACAGACCTAATTATTGAAGAAATATTGGGTTCACAAACAGCTTAGGAACACAAGATTTTGCTTTTACCCCCCCAGAAGAAGTATAAGGCCTTCCTCCTGTCTAAGTTTCACAGCCAAAATAACATCCAGAATCAGGGCACAATATTGCAATGGATGTAAGTCATGTCACACAGTGTTGCTCTGGGCATTGGTACCTAATGGACATTTTTGCATTCATTACAGAACCTACAGAACACTTTTAGCCAACAGTCAGCAAGCCTTTAGGTCAGCACCAGTTTTCTAGGATTGTTCATGAACTGCAGAGTTGCAGATATTCATCCAGTACTTCCCTATAAAGTAACAGGGTTTACCACAATCCAAGCACAAAGTTAATTTCTTAGTCAGTAAAACTGGCTCACACTTGTCTAGAAATAGATGTTTCTAGTGTTTTTTCTTATAGTCACCAAAGCCAAAACAATTTATATAAAACACAAGGAAGTAGCAAAAAACCTCACTACAACCCCAGTAAAAACCCCAGGCACACACTCAGGGCACAAAAAAAGAAAACCTGCCTATTCAGTGAAATAAAATACATACCAAAAGAGCCTGTATTTACATATTCACCCACATCTTTCTCATCTCTCTTCATCCTATCTCCTCCAAAACCCTAGGGATAAGAGCTGGTGGAAGGACTAATACTCACAAATTTCAAATGCATTTCTCATGCATTTTGGCTTATGGATTGTATATACTGCTTGTGTACATATACAAAAGTTTCCAACTCATTTCCATGATCACTGTAAAATCTAGTCCATACACTCCACTCCACTGACGTATCAAGTTTGCAAAAACAGCAAAAATAAACAGAAATGTGTGAAATGGATGTATCTGCACCTATCTGAATCCCAGTCCTTCTTACTGATCTGCAAACACAATAGTACAGGAGCAGTCTTTATTCCTTGTTTGTGGCTGGCTGTCTAAAAATTGCCATGGTAATCCTTAAACCCTACAAAAGCATCAGCCTGGATGTTTACGTTGCAGAAAGCTTTCCATTATGTGCAATGTATATTACTTAAAATCTCTGCATACCTAATACCTGTCCCAAAATCAGACTTGCTAAAGTAATTGGAAAATGTGCTGCAGCCAAACAACGTATTTCAGAACTATAGTGTATATTGTCTCATTTTCCTCACATGGAAAAAGCAGATGAGAAGTAACAATCTAATCTTGACAACGAAACTGATTTGTTCAAAAATATTAGCAATAAAAACCAGCGTTAACAGCAGCAGCTCCCCATGGCTGAATTCTTTCTCTAGTGACAAGAGCACCACCTATAGACCTACAATGTCATCCTTCCGTTGTGTTTGACCTTAAAATGCAGTCCAGCTTCCAGTCTTGAATAAGTGTAAGAAGTTTCAGCTGTCACCAGGTATTTCTTAAGAGTACTGTAGTAATTTTAAAGAATTTCTATCAGTCAAAGGCATGGTGCTGTTTCCTGAAGAACTTTCCTTTGTTCAGCTCATACTCTGAAAACTCATCCTTTCAGAGTATGACATCTAGCAAAAAAAACCAAAAACAAACTGTGTTGATAAAGATTAGGACATCTGCCTTGAAAGGGACTTCTCACACCACTGGCTTTTAGTGGTCCTTAGAAGCCAAACACACAGAGAGAGGTTAATATACAGCAAGACAAAGTTACCTGGATGAGTGGGTGTGGAAGCAGTAAAAAGGCTGGTGGCTGTTCAGTGGGCTGTAACATCCCTGTACTCTTGTTCTGGCAGCTTCACGTGCCCTCCAAATGCAGAATAAATCCTTTACTGCCAAGGCCTCCCATCCTGCCAGAGTCATTGAGGCTGCACTGCTCACACAAAAGGTTCAGTCCCGAGGGACTTGTCAAGATCTAGCCTTAGCCTAATGATAAATACTCTGGTAGCTGATAACACTTTAGCCTGACAGGATGTTAAAAATGTTCTGCTAGTATGAGAGAATCAAATCAGTGCAAGTCAGCTCACTTTCCTTAAAATGCCAGTCTTTTCACTTTATAAAAGCAAGAACTGAATTTTCTGTTTCTACAGTATAGATAAAGGTACTACGTGGCTTTAAAAGTTAATTTAGATTAAAGAAGAATGGTGGGAAAAAAAAGACATCAAGAAAACTGCATTTCAAATAATATAAAGAGTGGACACACATTAATAACACTGATCTATTCCTAATCACTGCTGCAACTTCCCACTTTGAAAAAATGCTAAAACTAAACCAGAACAGAGAACTCTTCAGAAAAATTATTCTCTGTGTTTTTTTCTAAAAATCTTATTTTGAAAGAATTAAATCACAGGTAGCATTAGGCCTAGGCAAGCCCCAGTTTCATTTGGTGTCTGTTTGCAGGAGTGTGTAACATCTGTCCCAATACACTCTACATTTACATTCTAGCCATCTAACATAGCATGAAGTTTCCCCTTCTCAGCTGCATGTCATGATAGGATATAAGAGGGAAAAACTCTTGGATCGTCTGTCTTTTTCCTGCCAAAATAGTGTGATAGTAACATCAAAAAAAAGGCTGATTCTTTGCTTAGCTAATAAAAACAAAAATGTAAAATTCCCTAGTGTTTTTGTTGATTGGAAAGCACAAATTTAAAAAAAAAATCACCACTGGATTTGCTCAATTCTTCTCATCAGTCATATAAGTCACCTCATTAAGGACAATCAGACTCCTTATGTGCAAATTTTAGGTAAAGAGACTTGCAAAGCTACAGCAATTAGCACTAACAGTTACTCAGTTCTTATCCAAAGCGATGAACAAAATATAAGGGGTTTAGCAGTCAGACTTACATCAATGTAAACCAGCTTCTCTGCTTTATTTCACTAGGATTAAAAGGTTCTGTTTCCTGTGCTCTGAATAAAGTCCTTTAAATCATCAGTACTCATTCACTGCTGTTCAAGACTGGACATGACCAAAACAAAGTTCTATACTTGGTTACCAAGCCCTCCTTAGAAGCCTGAGCTTGAGAATCAATTAGAAAATAGATGGCCAAGGAAACCCAGGAAAACTGGCTGGATCCTAAAGGACATAACAGTAATATTTAACAGTATAGAGAGTTCAGCCTGCTACTGGGAAATCATAAATAACACTTAGGAAATAATAAAAGGAATTTTCATGTTCACGCAACCCTGCAAACAATACTCAGTGCTTCATCCAGAAATCGATCAAGATCAGGACTGTCCTTCACCCATGAGCACCTCAGGATGCTTTAGCAAATGCACAGGTGTGGAATCTTGGTCATTGCTGAAGAGTTCAAAGACAGTGACTCCAGTAAGTGGAAACTGCAGAAAAGCAGACCAGAGAATTGTCATGTATGCAAGTTCCTACACATGATCATATAACTGCTGTAGAAGACAGAAGAGTTCAGACATTATAACCAGAACAGAGGAATACAAAAAAAGAAGATCTCTTGGCCTACATAACAGGATCAATACACCAGGATGATGTCCAGATTCCTAAGTTAAAAGTAATTTTTAAAAGAAATAAAAGAGTAGCTTTTCAGATACTTTGGAAAGCTCCTCCACCTTGTGAGAAAGGGAGTTATCACTGGCACATTTAAATGGAGCAGTGACCTCTCAGCTATGCAAAGACTCTTCATTGCATAGCAGCTACGGGCTTATACAATAGAAACCAGCAAAGTTTGAAGCTGAAAAATTCAGGAAGCTGAATTGCAGCTGATTTAGATAAAACAACTGCTTTGGAAAGTCACCCTCACAGCAGCCATCCCACCAGTGACGAGCAGGAAAGCAGGAATTTGCCAAAGGTACAACTCAGGAGTTATTAAATGATGGGATTGAGACTGGGAGTATCAATTCTATGGATTGATGGGTCAGGGGCTGTCATACAGAGGGTTATGCAGAAAGAATGTCAAAGACCTACAGATGGCCTGAAGCTGAAATTCCAGGCAAGGTCCTGCCAAGGAGCCATGATTCCAACATGGATTTTTTGTGGGATTCTTCACAGCTTGAATCAAGCACTCACGTGCCCTGTGAAAATTCAGGCAATTCAAGCCATTTTCTTATACTACTGTATTAGACTTTCAACTGATGTAATATAATTCATTATTTAACAGCAATTTAACTTTGCAGTCTCTTTTATTAACTTAAGGACGTAACGATGCTATTAAATTTAACTACTGAAGAATTCACAACGAGAGGCCACTGGAGAATGCACTGAGATTGCAGCTGTAAGAAAGCACCACTCTTCTGATTTGTTTATATTAATTAGCAATAAACTTATAATAAATCTATACAATCAACACTAAATTTGTGAAAGTAACTGGCAGAGAGAATGATTCTCTAATGAGAGCTCAATAGAGATGATTAAAAAGTAAATGCCAGAAGCTGATAGGTCTAGAGCTTCCTACAACCAGAAAAGTCAGGGTGGAGGAAAAGATTTTAGTTACCTTCTCTTTTACAAGGTAGACATTTCTGATGACTGAAGTTACCAAGAGATGCAAACCCTCACACTCTTATATTTAACTCTACCCCATCTCATTTATTTTGGGAACCGTTCCCAGAACTCTTAGAAGCAAATATGATTTTTCTAGCCTAAGGAGAACCACTTTTCTTCCCTAAGTCCAGCTCACACTGAGGACAGCTATTGGATTTCCTTTTGAAGGATTTCTCTTTGTATTTAATCCACCAAGGGTTAGTAGGCTAGTTGCAGGAAGTAGATTTGGCAACAACCGAGTTGAGATTATCACAATTGTGCCTTTCTGCTTTTGCCTGCTCAGGCAGCAAACAAGATATTGAATCTGGACCATGGCACAGCAGGCCCCTGGAAAACCCTGAAAGTTGTGTGTGCACATTCATCAGGATTTTTAAAAAATATGATGAAATTACTTTTTAATACAATGTCATGGATATGGTTGATTTTTAACATAGAAGGAAATAAATTGCCAGCAGTCTCAGAAGTCGGGAAGAGCGCACAATTCCAAAGTCACTTCCAAATCAGTGTAAAGCATTTCAAGTTTTCTCACTGTCAAGGTTTGCCTTTAACACTTGTCACCATACACAAAATATAGAGAGCACTTTTTCTTTATTATTTATTACCTATCTATATCTTTATTTTATAGATATATGTATTTCTTTATATTATATCTATAGGTAGATATATATGACTGCTTTGTGCTTGAGGGACCCCGTGACCCTGGATTTTGTAAAATCAGACTTCAATGGTGAGAAAACATCCCCTGTTCTTGCTCAGTCCTAAATAGCTGTGTTCAGAATCTAGTAGTTTCAGCTAGACACAGAAGCTGCTGTTTGGAAGTTTGTCTTAGCTCCACATAAGAAGCAGACATAATTCTGAATAGAGATGAAGCAAAAATATAGTAGAAAAATTAACAATTCCATTTCCTAAACATGTTAAAATTATTTCATAAGTTTTTTTTTATTTCCCTACATAAGGCTGGGCTTGGTGTAATTTGAGTGCCCTCATGCTTCCCATTGTCCTCACACCAGTTTCCTTGCAAAGTAGAGGATTGCTCAAGTTGTTATTAGATTTATCTGACCTAGTTTAGTATTTGAAATTAATTCTCTTCAAAAGTCTATCCAGAATGACAACTCAAGGAGATCTTGAGCTTAAGAAAAAAAAAATCCAACCATCCCACAGGCCTTTTGGCAAAGTTCCCAAGCTTTTCTTACCCAAGTGTTAAAATTTTGGACAGACATAACATCGTTATAAGACAGTTATAACAATAAGTGCTATAATACAACTTGGAACAAAAAAATCACACAAAAAATATCAATTTTACACTAGGCTAGCCAGGACATTTCACAAAGAATTCCTATGTATCACAACTCAGAGTGCCATAAAATTGAAGTAGAATTAAATAATGTCTCGGTGCTTCAAGTAAAAAAAAGCAGATTTAAAACTACATTTGTCAGGCAAAGTAATCAGCAGTGGAATATGAAATGCATAAAGACTATAAGAACAGAATTAATTTACCATTTTAAGTAGGTATTTCCACCTTTGGTGGCATAAACAAGTAACTAGTTAGCAATTTTTGTCAAAATAAAGTAAAAAAAAGAGGGGATTTTAGGATTGATTCAGACAAAACCCTAAAAAAATAGATGAAGTATTTCTTGAAGCTTGAAAACTTAATTATTCTGAAACTTTGGAACAAAGAACAAAGCCAACAGAACATCAGCAGAGTCTAAGGGTGGGGTTTTTTGTTTGGGGTCAGTTTGAAGTCAGTTCAGAGGACTGAGATGACATTCAAGTGCCAGCCACAATGCACAAAATTGTGTTCAAACTTATTTTGAAATTCCATTCATTTAAACTTTACCTTTTTATGTCTGTTTCTCATAATTTTGAATATGTAAACAGTTAAATCACATAAAAAAAAAACAAAAGGGGGTTTGTTTATTATGTCTATTTCAGCTGAAAGCATTTTAAATTAAACCTCTGGCTTAAAGGGTATTTGCAAACCAAGAAAATCAGCTGGCAGAACTGAGCTGTAAAACACAATAGTGGCTGAAGCGATTATTAAAATAAAGAGCTGTAACAAAGCATCTTATCTATGGCTGCAGAATAATTGCTTATCCAAACCAGATATTTTCCTCCTAATACTTGCAGACATTGTACAATGGGAGTAAATGGAGAAAAGCACTGAATCCAGGCAAACTGACATTGGCATGGGTGGATGTGTTCCGAGAACAGATAAATGCACCACTTCCAACTCATGGCCTGTTTTCAGGGCTCAGACATAAAGCACAGAGAAAGTCACTGCTCTAACTAAAAAAAAAAACAAAAAAAAAAACCACAAGAGGAATGGATTTTAATTTTAGCTAAATATTCTTGTGCGTTTCCTATGTGATTATTCCATCTCCACTGGAGATTACTCACTGGCAATAAATGATAAACTCACTTTTATTTCTTTTTTGCTTTCAATCTAACATCTTCAGCCAGACAGTCATTTTCAGCTTTCCCATTACTGCTGCCAATCTAGCCATCCAATTTAAATGTTTCTTGAATATCTCAACATAACAACAGGTAACATCACACCTGTCCAGCACTATAGTACACAAATATTGTATAGCACAATTACCATGTCAAATACATACTTTATAAATACCATCTGCACTCAGGCCAAGTATTATCAGCAGAGAGATGCTTCTGCCTCAATTAAAACAGGGCATTTTCTAGTTATGTAAAGAGCATGAATATATGCTTATGGTTAGACAACAGCTTTATCTCTTTGTCTTTTAAACATTTCTAAACAAGCTTACTTATCAAAAACAAGTATGACCCTAAAGGGTACATGATGTCCATTTACCCCTCAGCTTTGTATCCATTAGTCTTCAGCTAAATTGATGCATTTTAAACTGTCCTTTGTGTCCATGATAACTGTGAAAAAATAGAGATTTTAATACACTGAGCTTGATGTATAAAAATGTGGCATGTGTTTGCCAGAAAAAAAATAGGACTAATTTATAACCTCTATAATTAAGGCGTAAGGAAATCTCAAGATGTTAAAATTTTTTTGAGCTGCCCTAAAACATTACATACAACAATACAGTACCCAATAACAGTGTGAGAAGGTACACAGAACAGCAGGGTAAGATGATGGTTTGCAAATGCATAAAAAATGAACTAAAAAGCTAGATACAAAATTCTAGACCTCAGTTCAATTGATGCTACTGTCCTCATCATCTTTTCTGCTGCCAGCTAGGAAAATGTCCAGAGCATGTGTTTCAGCAGCAGGCACTAAAGCTGTGTGCATGTTTGACTAGTTCTGGCAATGTGCACAAACCCAGGCTGTGTTCACAGGTGAGAGGTAAATGCTCTTTCCTCCTGAGGTACATCTGAAAAAAAATATTCCATGCCCTAAAACCAGCAGGAATGTACATGGGAGGCATGTAACAACACAGAATTTACATGGGAGGCAGCATCACTTCATCCTCCTGTGTCTCCTCCCTTCTAGGAGTGATTTTTCATCAGGCTGCCAGGATGAGCTGCATGCCAGGGAGAGACAGGTCTTAAAGAAGGAAACTTGACTGGCTAAAAAAGTTCTGGCTTAAACACTCAGAGTTGTTTCAGGGACAGAACTTGACTATGGATCAAAGTAATTCTCACGTCCATCCTACAGACAAAAGAGGAAAGAATGAAACACACTAGTTTATTCTATCTTTGTTGAGTTTCTTCTTGAACAGAAAAAAAAACAACTTTTGGAAGGTGCAGTATTTGCCTTGTCACTGTGGCTTGCAGGGAACAGAATACTCTTGTTCACAAAGGGCAGACAAACTTGGTTTTGGGAACTTTGAAAGAATGAAGCTGACAAAGTTGGTGGCCTTAAGTCCTTTGTGAGACACTGACTCTGCATTGTAAAAGCTGAACAGACACACTGCCACTCACATCTCAGGGAAGGGATAACTTTTTCATTTAGGTCAGCAAGAAACCGAAAATTTTCTGGAAATTTGAAAATTATCACCAGCCCCTGAATTTTTGTGCAAAATCCCAATGTGGAACATCTGGCTATTTTGCAAAGTCACCTGGCTGCAAACCTCAGCCTCCAACAAATGAAGTGCAGCTCAGCTATGAGGATTTTTCTGTAACATCTTTATACATAATAGGTAATTAAAAACTAGTTATGTTGCCTAGTGTTATAAAATGGATTACAACTAGATGCAGTAACTACTTTAGACTTTGGAGTTGTTTTCAAAAGAAAAAAAGTCCACTGCATAAAATACTGCCCAAGAAAACCCTTGCAAGGTAGTTTTAATGAATCTTTCATGGTTCAATAAGCTATTGTATTAGGTCATTTTCCTGATGAAGCAATGCTCCAATCTCATTATATTTAGTCAGAAAGAAATAAGCTGCTAGTGTTATTGGATTTCTTATAATTAGTTAAAAAGCAATTTTTTTGAATTTTCTTTGCTCCTAGGGTTGGGAAAAAAAAAACAAAACAAAAAAAGTTGAGACAAGCAGTATTGTGCTGTATTTAAGTAAATATATATTAAATATAGTTCTCCACACACAGTAACCATTCCCTGCCATCCTACAGCTGGGATGTGCTTTAAGCTTTGGGGTAAGTCAGCCTCTTTCTACTACATCCTTCCTTCCCCCTCCTGTCATCTCCTTTCCAAACAGCAAACCCAAGAATGAGCACAAATGGCTGAAAGCTTTAGAGGAAAAACACCAGGCAGTCCCCATGGCTGGTGGTAATTAATAGAGTGAATCAGTTGCTTTGTACAGCAGATAAAGAAAGAGCCCAGCCAGAATAACCTGCCTCATCATGACATTGTGTTCCCAACAGAAATTAATTTTGTGAGCTGTGGGAGTTTGAAACAAACATGTGAGGGCTAAAAAGACCTAATGCCATCATCTCAGCATGGAGGGGAAGATTGAAAGGTACTTTCAGAATAACGGTTGCAGTCTCTGTGTAGGGACAATGTTTTCCCCCTGTGGTCTTTATGAAAAAAGAGTAGAATAAATAGTGCCACATGTCTTCACAGCTGGAACATCTGTGACTGAGAGGCTGGCACAAATTTATAATCTTACATGACCACATGAATCTAGCTATAATTGACAGACATGACTGTAATGACAAAATTCTATCGATTTTTCCTGGGACCAGAGATTCTCAGGCTTGAAGTACTAAATTATGTCAAAAGAGCATGGATTTCTCAAGCATTCACAGAGAAAAAGTATTCTGTTCTCACATTTTATAATTTAACCTGATTTTTCATATGAGCCCAAAGGCAGCCTGCACAAGTTGATATAAAGGCATCTGATGAAGGTTGCTAAATACACAGAAACTCATTAAGTGCCTGCTTCAAAAGAGCTGGAGTCTGGAAAAGCCTTTAAAAATACCAAATATGCTTATCCTGCTGCTGGGTAGAAATCTGCTGTGCACACAGCTGGAAATGGGCTCATTGAGCTCCACAGAGCTCTCTTAGGTTCTTGTTTCACATGAGATACAACATATGTAACTGCAAGGCCTTGTATGGAGGTGATAAAGCAGCACGTCCACAACAAAATAAATGCTATTTTATAAAACTACAGCTCCTTCTGAAGGCACTTAAAAGTTTTACAGTGAAGCATGAACTATACTACCCAAAATAAACAGCATGAAAACACAACTGGTGGGAACAAAACCCCTCTTAGATTTTCAAAACCTCCACTCTCCTCCCCACACTCAGATTTCCTCTAGGTTCATTATTCTACTATAAATTCATAAAGACATGATTCCATCTTTATAGCAGTCAGTGGGTTTTTTTTATTCCCACTAAACTGTGTTTTGCAGAAAAATGTTTTCCAATAGAAAACTCCAAAACATTTCACAGACATACTTCATAAAAAGAGAAAATAATAGGTTTGCTAAGGAATTTACAAGCGTGTCATGCATTCATACAAATCTCTTTCAGCTGTGATCAAGACATCTTTTGTATTTATAAATTTTAAAAATTAAAAGTAGTCTTTTATTTACTGTGTAGAAACTTTTTTGTTTGTTTTTGTTTGCTTGTTTGTTTTTTTAAGAAGAAAAATACGTGCTGTGAAAAGATTGGGAGATTTTTTCATTACTTCAGTTCTTGCTTTGGGGAGCACTACCTTTTTAAATTATTTGCATGAGAGATTTCAGAATATCCTGATATACACTGAAATACTGCAGAGATAGACAAAGTGTCCCTGTGTCCTGGATTCCTACCCCTCATTCACACTCTTGGAAATGCTTTTGATAGCAATAAAACACGATGAATTCTTTTCAGTACTTGGTAACACCATTGCTAAATTCCAATATGAAATAAAGAATTTGCAACCAGCTTGGATTTACATCCACAAAAAAAAAAAAAGGCACAAAACTGGGGAAGGGTGAAAAGCCTCCCACGGAAGCAGTCTGCTTTTGCAATGCCCAAATGAAGGAAGGCACACAAATATTTTCAGGAAGACTGAATGCAGAATGCAAGCACTTGGGGATGGCAGAAGTTTCAGGTCCCTCACTTTCTTTTATTTTTGCCCATGGCCACTGACCTCCTGACACCATGCCAGAGTTAAAACACAACTGTGCTCCTCACATAATCATTCTAGGGAGGCTATTTTGAATTCTTTCACGTGACCTTAGGTTCTAAAGAGTCTCTAAAGCAGTATCAGTTGTCTACTATAATACAGTCATTGATCTAAATTGTCATTATTACTCTGTCCCTTTCAAACCTGCCAAGAGCTGCATAATTAAACATATGAGTGCTCTCCTTCAGGGCACTCTGAGAAGTCTGTGGTGATTGCCTCATCCTCAAACAAGAAATTGGAAATTTAGAGTAGGGCAAGAAGTTTAACTCCACCTATTGAACAGCTTCCAAAAAAGAGAGGGTTAAGTAGACAAGGGCACTTCAGTTTGAAGAAGAGGCAGAAGGAAAGGTAGAAAGCAGACAGCTGTGAATGCAGGCACTGCACAGAGAAGGTGAATGGAAAGCAATTATTCTTTTCTAGGAGAACATGGCAGAATGACGACCAAGATTCTTCACAATGTGTAATGGGGACACTTGTGGACAATCTCCTGTCCCAGGTGCACAGTTAGGGACTTTTCCAGAGCCAAAAGACTAAATTGGAAATCTCCTTAACTGGATTTAGCACACACTTGCAGCTTCATTGTGTTCAGAGACACACTCACCATAAAGGTAAAATCCCCAGGAAGCCACACACAGCACACTGTGGAACAAGTAATTTCCTCTTAGTTTTAGTTCCTTTGCAGGGACCCAAACAGAAGAATTCCAGAAAAGTGAATTTTTCTGTGATATGCCTAATCTTTCTATAAATTAAGTAGATTTAATTAATCTATAAATTAAATGTATTCCCAAGTCTTTTTAACTGATGGGCTTTAATTATTTCTTCCACCACTTAAAAAAATAGTTTCAACAACTTCCTTCAAAATCACCGAAGCAAGACACTGTCCAAATGAAGGAGAAGGCTGTGAAAGTTGATTTCATCATGACTGTAATGACCTCTGGTACATTTGTTGATGGCTCAGAAATTGTGCTGTGCTGGTTACAGTGCTCACTAAGGGCTGAGGTTCTGCACAGACTCGGCATGGGCTACACCAACTGCAAATCTCCTGAGTCTCTGAAAGATTTCTGGTTTTCCTCACAGGGATTTCACTTGCCCCTCAAGCCAAGCACAGCACTATAACTCTGCTGAACTCCTGGCACAGGAATTGCTCTATTTACAGGATTGCTTGACCTCGTCACATCCATCCATCATATTTCTAAGGCTGATACAATTAAATAGGGCTATTTTTAAAATTTTTCTCCATATTCCAAATTTGTTCTGTGATTTATATGCATTAGCAAAAGCAGTATCAACTGTTCCCTGCCAGTGTAGCTGAGCATGTTCCTGCTGCTAATTCAGCACACATATCCCAGCCATTACCCAGGGAATGGAGTGGTTAGGCAGCTTTCCAGTAAACAGTCCTTAAAACAGTTCATAAAAATTCCATTTATAAAAAGCTTTGTTTCTTGCACAAGAATTTGATAAGATATTGCAATAACTGCTTAGGGATATATTTCAAGTCCACCAAGTGAGTTAAATTCCGTTTCCACACACACTATCATTGCATTTGCAGTTTAAAATACTATAAAGTAGTTCTTACATACTTACAAGATGTAATTAATTTGGGTGCTGCTTTTTTATAAACACACACTTTGAAAATCCTAAAAACATGCAATGAAAAAGGTGAAAATACCCATAAAACAGTCCACAAAAGGCAGATCCTCACACAGAAATCTAGTGGCATTATCTGAATCAGAACTCACCCAGACCAAAAATTGTTCTTACTAATGGAGACAACACAGCATCACAATCTATATATTTTTTGGCATTCCACCTGAGGTAATGTCCTTAATTCACAGGTCCCAGAAATAACCAGAAACAGTCCATTTTATAGACTACAAGGAAATCAAAGAAATACTACATTTTTGGCACAGTTAATTCCTAAACTGAGAGCATCAGTTTGTTATCCACAAATGGAAAGCATTTAGCTTGTTTTAACAACTTTCTATAAAAGACAAGATTCAATTGCAACATTTATTATCTAAAAGTGTTTTGGTCAACATAAAAATGAAACTCAAAATTATGAGCCCTTTCTATGATAATAGCTGATACTTATTAAGCAATAAACTCTCACTCTCTCCTATTTTTATTTCCTCAAAAAAGCAACGTAAACTAAAACTCAATGTAATCTCATGTGTTCAAGCTCTATTTTTTACTTGTTGTTTTGGGAAAAGGCTTTATAACAGCTTCATTGAGGGCTCTTTAAGAAACTAAATCTTTCTCATTTAATAGAGTAACATGGTGTATATGAGGGCATCAAATGAAAAGGAAAATGAGCTTGATAAAGTACTACTGAAATTCTTAGCAAGACAGTTTAAAATAAAAATAATGATTTTGTTTCTTTTGCTTTAACCAAATTCTTAACATTTGGACCTGTAAACCACTGCCATTTTAGAGCCAAACTCTTTTATCACTGGATGTAACTAGCTCTAGCAAACGTGGCAAAAATGGAAATGTTCTCAGATGGTCTTTGCACATGCACTGATCCATCCACACCACATCAGATGAATCTGTATTCAATAATACCTTACATGCTTACATAATGACTGTAATTCAGAACCTTGTGATCCAGTTTCCTGAAATAAATCAAGATGACCAAATTTTTCAACCTCCCTTTTCTCCTAAGGGTAAATGCAAAGCAGTTTGGAGCTCACTGTAGGTTTAAACTTTAATCCAAGGGTTATTAGTTTGCAAGGAAATTACAGTCTTTCCTATGTCAAAAGTTAACTGAGAAGTGGAGTCTGTTTCAAATTAGTGGCTCTAAGCACCTTGTAAAGTAATTATATTAGATAAATTGCAATTTACACAAAGTTATAACAAACTATTGCATTACTAGGCACCTGTCTGAAAGACTTGGCAGTTTCACAGTGAAACACTATTCTAGTTGATGCTTTTAGATGAGGTTACTGCCCTTCTACCATCACAGTCAGGGGTCTCCCACTGGCATAGAATTCCAGATGGAAAATGCCAGCAATCTCAACCAGTTCACAAAAAAAACAGGTAACATGTAATTAAAATACATTAATATGCTGTTCTTATCCCCTTTCAACAGACAGAAGTTTTGCATGCTTAAAAAAACAAACCAGTTTTTCCATTACATCATTCAGCTTGAATAATAAAGCAATTATCATGTACATGCATGTACAACTTAACTTCTCTTTTCACAGAAGCAATGCCCAACTTTGCATGTTTTCCTTTATTCTTTTTCCTCTGATTATAATTCTATAATCCTTTTTGATTTTTATGCCATTTCCCTCATTTAATTCTTCAGTGTTGTTAAGTGAAGTGCCCCGCTCTGTTCTGTGAAGTTACACTGATTTACAGCAGCTGAAAATCAGGGGATTGCCTATTTACAGCTTTTTTTTCTCCTCCTCGTCCATTCTTAGATTTTTTAAAATGCAGTATTTGGATTCATTAACAATTTATTTCAGTGATACAGGAATAATAGGTATAAAGTTGGGTCAAGCTCCCTTGAGGGGGTTTGACACTCCTTCAGAAGGACTAGAATTCAACCCAGGGTTTCATTTCCTGTTAGGCTGCTTCTAAAAAACACGGCATCTTGAAAATGATACTTCTATGTAGGGTTCTTACTATGGACCTTAAGGCACTATGGAGTAACTATGGAGTGGCCTTGTGTTAAACAGCCTAATCCTGCTGAAGTGGCAAAGCATCCTCATCCCACAAAATGGACATTTGGCCTCTGGAGTACAGCAATGAGGAGGGCGTGAAAATGCAGCATTAGCAGCTGCTTCATTGCAAACAGTAAGTACAATCCAAATCTTGCTGCTTTCTTGGAAAGATCACAAGCAATGAGACAGTGAAAGAGAATGTTTTGGACTTGCAACACGTTTTACTCGAGGTGGGACATCTGATTGCAACAGGTTTCAGTTTAGAACGGAAGGCATGCTTTTTACACAATTAGACAGATCCTATTTGACACCCTACTTTAAAATTAAAATAGCAGGCAAGTGGGGGAAATATAGGTAGAAATTTAAATTTTCAATACCTGCTCACACCTTATTTTCAGATATCCTGCAAAATTATGGGGAACAGCACCAGTGAAATCATGTTTGCATCAATGGGGGCTGGATGGACTATCCCAGTTGTTTGGTACAACCACTAACACACACATGATGGGAAGGATTTAACAACACAGTCTTTAAAATTCAAGCAGCAGAAGCCCTTCCACCAGAATTTCGCCCAGCTTTGGGAACAGACCTTCTGTTTGCATCATTAGTTTCTTTGTTTTCCAATTGAGTTGCCAAGCAGTGAGTAGTGCAGCATCACTAAAGAAACAGAGCTATAGCACAAAGCAGCTTGACTGAAAGAGTTTGCAGTCCAAACCATCAGAAACACCAAATGAAAGGCTGGGCTAGTTTTCTCAGCAGCCTGGTTGTGGCAGTCAGACCTGAAATTACACATTGGAAGTGTTCTCTCTAGGAAGTGTTCTCTTATGTCTGTTGAAATATATATAGAAAAATGATATTGCAGTTTCACAGAGGGAATCACAAAAAACCTGTGCTGGAGCACCCAGAATCCAGAAGGGATTTAACCTCAGTCACCACCCTCAGCTATTTGGTTTGCCTCCCTTAACATTTATTCTTGGCCTTTTCCTCCATCTTTCTACCAACTGTGATGTAAAACCATGCAAATTAATCCAACTAATCACCTGTGCTATGTATTTCTTTAAAGATGGGATAAATACATACTTATTCATAAAAACAACCCCAGAGTAACTAGAACTAGTCCATGCAACACTGTTGTTATAAATTATTGCCAACAGCCATGGGTGCTCCTTGATAGAAGTGAACATGGAAGAGGAAATATCAACCCAACCTCCTGGGCTGCACTATGAGAACACTTGTTATAAATCACATTTTTCCAGGGTTCTGTTCAACAGCATAGATCAATATCCAATAGAGAGATCCTTAAGTCACAGACACACCCACAAAAACTGCTTATTGACCAATGTTCCACAAAAACATCACAAAAAAAATTCAAAGCAATCTTATAGGAGAGAAAATGTGGGCTTAAAAGGGGTTTAACATTAAGAATCCCATCCTCAAAATAATTCAAACTGCTTTTAAAGTGAGGTTAGGTTTTTAAATGTTAAGAGCACAAAATTGAAGAATTAATTGAATTTACTGTCAGTTCAGCATTGCTAATGTAAATTATAGGTAACTGTATCGGGTCATTCTTGACTAAATTAAGTGCTATCTATCATTATGACATTACTAAAGGCTTTAAACAATTCTGTTGTTAAATGCAATCAACTTTAAATTAAACTATGTGTATTCAGTCACTGTCTTAAGAAATGATGAGGCAAATACATCTTAAGGTGGTAGTAGGGATTTATACCTCCAGAACTTTTGATGTGAAATTTAAATGAGTTGGAGTTTGAAAATGCAAATGAAACTTTTCTGCATGTTTGCCCACAAAGGTTTTCCTTTCATTTTGATTTACCACTTATTCCTCCTCATTGGTCTCCACTCATTAAATTGTAGCACACAAAGTATTAACCCCTTTTGAGACCAACCAGCATTTTCAGCCTGGTTTAAAAGTCACTGAAGGCAATGAAAATTACTTCTCTCAGCTTCAGTTAGTCCTTCTACAACCTCAGTGCTCAGCTACAAGGAGTTGGGCTGAGAGGGTCTAACTTTGCTGATGCTCAGGATATCACCTGGCAATCAAACATCTTTGGGAAAAAATCAGAGATAACGATTTGTATTGCTTCAGCACAGCCATTTCTGCTCTGACATTACTTGCTGTACAATGGAAAAAGCAAAAGTATGTGAAAATGCTTACACCTGACTTATACACACTGATATTCCTACATTAAAAAAGCCTGTGATGACTTCTCAAAACTCTCACTGGGAAATGACAAGCAACAGTCATTTCAGCCAAACTGGTACTTACACATCCTCTTGGCTGTGGGAACTCTGGGTCACACCCATTTCTTTTACCAATTTTCCTGTCATGTAAGTGAAAGTGACACTGGCATTTGTTCTCTGGAAAAGTTATTGTTATCCTCCCTGTTGACAGAATTACTCTACTGTGTGATATTTTGTTTACTTTCTAAGCAGTTGCTGATAATAGTGTCTATGCCTGTCATCTGTCTACATGTTGACAGATACCTATGCATCACACTGGAAGATCAGGATCCTCAAAAGAAGCTTTCCTTTTTAAACTCTTGGAAAGATATTCCCAACACAGTCAGTAGAATCTGAAGACATCAGCTATTAGGAGTAAGAATTGAAGACCACCAAGTCAAAGTACACCATCACACCTCCTACTCAGAAGAGTTTAGGAATTGGAAAGTCTGTTCTATTCCAGCTGTACAAGTCCTTGACCATTTAATTTCCAGCTCCTCCACTGGCCACTGACAGCTTTACAACACAAAGTACATTAAGCAATCATCAAGGCACTCAAGTTGGACTGTTGAACATTGTCATTAAGTATCAGCAAACATTAGACACAATTAGTTTTGCCTGAGGGCAGGTAATGTTCCTAATCACAGTTCCCTCACTCCCACATTTTAGGTATGAAAGTATATCTTTTGACAGACCTGAGCTTGCTTCCATCATAAATCAAACGTAGGGTAAATCCCTCCAGCAAAGGGTTCAGAGCTCTCCTCCCTGCTCTGGAGGGAGGAGGAAGCTGGGCAATTACAGATGGGGCTGCTAAGGATGCAGAGACACCCTACACAAACACTATATGGACATGTTAGACCTCTGAACAGCTCGGCTCCCGTGAAATTCTGGAGCTCAAGGCACGGTTCACTAATAAATCGTATGGATTATGCAGCATTTGCTGGAGGACAAATGTATCACTGCCTTCTGCAAGAGAAACTGTCAGACCCTTTCTGTGCTCTTCAGTTTGCAATTTTTACACCTTCCAGTGGCTGATCTGGAAAACACATCAGGCATTACCATAATGGATATAAACCACTAATACTCAAAGATTGCTCAAAATCCTTGTGAGGCAGCCCCTTCAGTACAACTTGGCAGCACAGGACATAAGTAGCCTGGGATAGATACCAAACACAGCAGAGAATTTCACCACTGAACTGACATTTAAGAGTACATTTAAATGGCCTGTGCAGTGCAGACTTTCTGATGTTTTTTCTCTGTTATTTTGTTAGATTGCATGTCTAAACTTTCAAAACACAACATCCAAAATACAGAAATGCTTTTCCTAGGCTGAATTTCTCCCCAGAGTTAATGTTAGGATCAGATCAGCTGCAAAGCTACTGGTATTCAGACATAAAACTTTTCAATTGAAGCTGATTTTTGTCTTGTACAAAACTAATTAAGTGCAATAAATTTCATACACAGATCCCAAGGCTGGCCCCTAATCCCAAGTGTCCCCTAATGTCATACTGAAGAAATCTGAACCAAATAAATATCACCCTTCTTGGTCCTTTTCACTACTCTTTTTGGTCATCAGTTGCAAGTGAAAAGGAAATCCCCATTTTTCCTTCTTGCTGGAGAATATAGCTACACATACCTCCAGTTAGACATGGTTTTGGTAGCAGAAGTAATCCATAAAGATTGCTTTGTTTGCTTATAACAAAGAAAATAACACCTTCCAGCAGTGTCCAACGTAACCTTGACCAGCTGAGGAGATAATTCAGAGAGAAGAGCATTTAAATGACTGTATACACTCAAACATAACATTTTTGTTCCTCAGCACATCCCTAAGGTACAGATTGCTGGGCCTTGTGACAACATCCACTAAAAACTACTCTTTATTTTTTTACCTTCTTGTACAAGTTCTTTACTTGTACAAGTTTTTATATGCTCTCAAATACATGCAAGACAACAGAAACCTATTCCATAAAATATTTCAAAACACATTCAATGAATTCACATTCCAGAAACATGGATTCTTCATGTCTATTCCTGCTACCTCGTGTAAAGACCTTTTAAGGAAAGCACACAGCAAGCAGCATTTCAGATTTTGCTTTTAAGAACTCCATCACTAAAAGGAATTATTTTTCTGCTATTTTCCACAACTTCCTAAGAAGGTATAATTTATATTACACACTTATATTATTTGGACTAAAAAGAACTATTTTCAGCATCAGAATTCTGTAGTGATCTCAGTTTAGTCCTTCTATGTAGTCCCTTTAAACTCACATTAAAAGAATATTTAAATGCATTGATGGAATATTTTAAATGCAAAAACCATGGCAAACACATGGATACAAATGTACAACAAAAATTTAGCCTGCCAGGCATATATACAATATTTGTCTCTCTCTCTTAGGATAACTGTGCAATTTAATAAAACACAAAACTGGCATGAAAATTATGAACATTGGATGTGAATGCTCTTGTAAATTAGGTGACACAGCAAGCAAATCAAAATAAAAATACAGCAAGAAAAAGAATAATTGGAAATATTAATGTAAAGCAGACTTCAAAAATGTATTCAGGAAATCCTAACGCTTGCTAAGGGAAAATGGGAAATTAACAGCTGCATTTTTAAGGAACTATGTAATGTTTAAATAATGTAAGTATATATATATATATTTATATATCAAAGATAAAAAAGCAAGAATGGGGGGAACAAATTTTGAAAACACCTTAATCTATCTTGATAAAGTTGAAAGGTAGGGGTCACTTAAACAACAGAAAACCCACAAAACCAATAGCCAAGATGCAAGAAGCAATACTCACATTTAACATATTGATATCAGGTATTAGTTTTCATTAAGGATATATAAATATTATTTATTTATAATAATAATAAATTTATATTTATATTTATATTTACATTTACATTTACATTTACATTTACATTTACATTTATATTTATATTTATATTTATATTTATATTTATATTTATATTTATATTTATAACTAAACTAGTAAACAAACTAGTAAATAAGTAAATAAACTAGTAAATACTGAGTAAATACTCTAAGCAGGGCATGAGCAATACAGCATTACTCATCTCATGAAGTCTGTCATGACCATGAAGAGCTGAGACAAAGCTGCAGCAAGCAAAGGATATGGCTCTAAGACATGGACACCAGAAGGATTAATGGCCAAATAAGTCTAAGCCACAAGGTTTGGAGAGATTTGCTCCCCAGACTGTCATTTAAGCCCAACAGAATCTCCAGATTTATAAATTTATGCAGTGTCACAGAAAATACAGCTCCCTTCTTTAAAAATGTGTATGCAAATATTTGGAAAACCTACATACAGACCCACCAACACAATCCAGTCATATCAATCTTGGCCTAAATGTAATGTACACCAACATGTAATTTTAGAATGCATTCAAGTTACACTGGAAACGAGCACAAAAAGCCACGGAAAATCCTGCCAAATTTCTGGCATTCCTTGAACCTTAGGAAACTAAATTATTTTCCAACCTATTATCAACTATATGAAAATAAAGAGTGACATTCCTTCTAGCTAGAAGAAAACATGTTTATATTTAGTTTCCTCAAAACTGCAACATTGAAAGCACATTTATTCCCCCAAATGTGAAACAGCCTCCTACCCTGAACGATCTGTTCAGCGTGTTGCTTTTCAAATCAGTATATGATAATTTTTTTTGACAGATCACTAAATAACCTGGAGAAGCCAGCGCATCAGCAGCACAGGACAGATATTGCCTCCGACACCTGACTGCAGCAGAGGAATTCCTTGCAATTGAATCGAGAGTAGCTAAACCATGCTTCTACTGACTACAGCTGACAGTCAGCACTGCCAGCTGGATACATCACACACCTCAGAGATGGAACCAGAGCACCACACTGCTCAGACAGCAGCAATATTATGGCACTGGATTTGTACAGCTAGAGGAACATGAGTGGCAAGACACAAACCACATCCATCAGAGAACTTAAATTGCTGTTGAAAAAGTACTAAGTGAGGCTACAAAACCCAGGATTTTTGCAGAGTAAGACTGGCTTCAAGCAGCTAACTTGAAAAGCCATCCTACTGCCTGACTGTGGACCTGGTGAGGCACTTCACTTGTGTTCTGTTACATGTTCTTATCACTGAGGGCCCTTTTCACCCTTGTGTTTACAAGGGCCTTCAGCACTGAATTCATTTGGATTGTACAAACAAGTCAATGCCTTTTTAGTTCCAACACTTCACCATGAAAATAGTTCTCCAGCATTTCAGTAACTAAAACAAGGAACTAAATGTACTCTCAAAGCATAGACATAGTAAATAATTACAAAGTATTTTAAAAATGTATTAAGTCTAAATGACCCAGAAAGCAAGCATTCCCCAACAGCTGACATGTTCTTGTAACTGTGACTCTTTGGTCATTGTATCAATGGGTTATTTCCCAAAACAGAACAAACCTTTCCAAATCAGGCCAGCAGACCCCTGGGCTAACAGGCACAGCAAGATGGATCTACAGGATTAACAAACACAATATCACAGCAACATTACCACACTGCTCCTTGGACTACTTGATCACTGTCAGGACAGGAGTCACAGATCATTCCTAAATCTGACACCCACTCTCCCAGCACCTTCATTGCCCACGTTTTTCCTGTTCCATGGGATATCCTCTAGTCCATTACCACAGACAGCTGAGAGCCAGCACATTCCACAGAAATGGGGAATGCTTCTGCTATGGTTTTAATGGACTACAGAAGAAAAATGATCGGCAACTCTATTAACATGTTACATTCCACTGCTCCCAGGCTGGTCTCTTAATTTAGGCATCATTCAGTCTGAATAAAATTCGTAGCCAATGTAACTTATAATATAAAGACAGAAGTAGACATCCACATCAGGAGAATCCCAACACTCCAGTTAGCTACCTAAAATCAGACTGCCATAAATACTTGCCAGGGATACCTCCTGTTACAGAGGGGGAAAGACTTCTCAGAAAAGCTAATGGAATTGCAGTTTGCAGCACCAAGGGACACAGTTGCATTCAGAAAAGCTCCTCCCCAAGTGCTTTGCACAGCATCAGAGCTGGATTCAGAGCCCAGATGCTACAACTGCAATTTTCAATATTTCACCTGAGTTATATTATGACATGTCTGGCAGATTCTAGCTGAAGACATAGATTAACCAAACTAGAACAAAGGCATCATACTACTGTGTTTGCATCTAATGCCTGACTGACATGGTTTGTGGCATGAGGGTTATCAAGAAAAGGACCTTAACTTCTTTTTTTTATTACAGAAAATGGATTAACAGTTCATTACAAACTAGAAAAGACTCAGTTACTCCAACATATGCAGAATGCTGTCTCTTCTTTATAGAAGCATCTGGCTGTCACTCCCACTGGCCCCTATGGAAAGCCACCTTTGTACAACCATCACAAATCACATCACAGGCTCCAAGCAACAGGCACTGTGGAGCTGAAGCAAAATGCTCAAACAATAAAAACATCAAAGACAGATCAAGTTAAAAGGGTGCCAGTGCCAGCTGCAGGATGATAGCCACCATTAAATAAGAAATTGTTCCATAGGCATTAAGAATCCTATAATGGCTCACAGGGGGAAATAATAGAACAAGAGAAAAAAGTTATCAAGTTACAGGTCTGATTTACTGGACTTTTCAGTAAGGCTCATAAGAAAATTGTTTTGTGCAGAAGATCACAGCCAATACAAAGGGAAAACCTGACAGAACATTTCCCTTTCAAAGGCAGACAGCTGTATGTGGCAAGTGGAGCACAAGTCTGGGTATAACACTGTAATCACATGAACTGTTAGATGCAGAAATTCTTTTGTACCTGCAGCTTTCATATTTTCCTCTCTATATTTGGATCCTTACTGTTTTTCACCACCAATAGTATGTAATTAATGATATTGCAATAGGAATAAAGTTTTGAAAAGTCAGTGCAAAACCTAAATATTTAGAAAAGGCCCATGGGAAAGTGCACATGTAAAACATACCCAGCACTAGCTTTTACAAAATACATGTAAATACAATAATTACTAACATATTATCAGATAAGACTCCAATAATTTTTTGAATTTAACATTAACATGCTAATTTTGGGTTTTTAGGCATAGGAAGGCATGCATTAGCTATGTTTCAGTATTTTCACATCAGTATTTTATTTATGTCAAAGCCCTTTTGTCGCATAAACCTTAATCCAAATATGGATTAGAAGGAAGATGGGTTCTATTTAGATAATGTATGAAAGTGTAATTAAAGGAAAATTGCTGCAGACAGGAAACAGCACTTGGTCCCAGTATCTAGAAGTCACCTATACTTAAATCTAAAATCACTGATACAATTCAAGTCCAGGTGATTTCCTTAAATTTCAAAGAAACCCTGTTATCATAA
Source organism: Pseudopodoces humilis (assembly GCF_049639895.1). NCBI lineage: Eukaryota > Metazoa > Chordata > Aves > Passeriformes > Paridae > Pseudopodoces > Pseudopodoces humilis. Next base: position 31,738,743 of record NC_142207.1, on the reverse strand, counting down.
ATGCAAAATAAACTTCTGGCACTCAGTTAATTCTGTCACCCTCAGTCTAAAGCATCAAAGCAGAGACAAGGGGCAGGCACAGCAGCAAAGAGCAATTTCTCATCACATCCAAGAGACTCAGTGCTACACTGAGCAGGACCAACAGAGATCCTGAGAATCCTCATACACTGGCTTTGTATGGAAAAGAAAAAAATCAGATTCTGTTGAATCTTGCCCTGCTAAAGTTCATATGCTGGAAATGTTATTATACCCTAGAAAATAAAGTTCTCTTACATAGCAGTCATTTCACATACTTTAAGTGAGAAACTGATTACAAGCACTAAGTAAATTAATACCCATATTACCATTAATTACCATTTCATCACCACACACTTTTGCACTCATGTCTCCCAGCATTCATAGTAAACACAAAACCAGTGTCTCCTTCAGCCAATAACATTTTCTTTTGAGATGCAGAAGCAAAGCTGTCCCTGAAACAGGAAGGGTTCAGTTTCTTCAATGTTTTAAGCAGGAATGAGATGTATTTCAAAATCTTTGGAAATACCTCTCCAGCATTTGTAGACTATTGCTTAGTATGCTGAAATCACACCAGCTTAAAAACTGCTTCCAGTTGTCAGCTACAAAACTCTACTTTTTTGATTCAATAAAAGAAGTTATTTTGTCTTAATTTGGTTCTTTTACACTCTTTAGTTTTTATCTCAACTATTCCTATTTTATACTGGAGCTCCATAATTGTGAATATAAACAGCCCACATCTATTTAATGAGTCATCATGTTATTTTTAAGTTAATTCTGTGCTTTTCCAGTTCTCTATGACATTTTCCTGTAGGCTACAGAACACTGAATATTCTAGGACCAGATAAGTATAGCAATAATTAAATATTAGTCTAGATGCTTGTGGGCAGGGTGCTTAGTGACATGAAAAAATATCTATGAGCTAAAAAAAAATGAAAAATGTTTTATCACTGTGCAAAGCCAGTCAAACACACTGGTTACTAAAAGGAAAGAATTTTTAGTGCAGTTATTAAAATTTGATTTCATTCACCTTCAATAGCCTACTACTGCCTTTATTTTCCAGTTTTCCAAGCCAGTGCAATAAGAGAATGGTTCACAGACACATTAGGATAAACATGGGAAAATTGAAAGATCTCTAAATCCCAGAGTTAGGCCTCACTTCTGCAGTATGGTACAGCCAGGAAAATCTGGTGTCCAGAGGAAGCCTGTGACAGTTAACAAAGCTCCTCAAGCTTACTTCAAAGTATGATTTTACAAGTACTAACTTCACATTAGATTGAAAATTTGGCACTCTGCTTGAAGATTTAATTCTATATTCAAAAGCATTTAGTAATAAACTAAGTATTACCCTTCCCTTTCAAAACATTGATGACTAATTAATGCTCACAGTTTGGATTCAGCCAGCAGGGAAATGAACACAGCTAAATGCAATCTTTCAAATTAACAGGCTATCTTTATAAACTATAAAATTATTCTTTAAACAGAACTACTGTTTTATTACTACTGGGATCTTAGGTTCATTATGTTCTCATAATACTCTCAAACATATCTATTAATCTGCATAATTACAACAGGCAAGAATTAATTTCAGACAGATGCAATAAGTTGCTTATTCATTCTTGATTTCAGCAACAATTTTCACTACAGATATTTATATTTCAAAGACCATTTCCAGTGCATAATAAAAATTATGTCTTATTCCTAACATCCTAAGTGTAGCTGTTAACATGAATATCAAATGTAACAAAAACTGAGCCAAGCACTTCTCTCAGTCCTCAAAACTCCACAAAACTCAATGTTTTTACTGAAATGAAATAAAAACCTTTTTTTCTTTTCATCTACAAACAAATAAGTAAGTCTTACATTTCTTTAAGCTTAGAGGTTGAAGTTTTCACAGATTAGTTCTATTTCCAGGTATTCATTTCCCCACCTGCACATATGCCAGCGCATCCTTGAGAGGTGAAGACTCCTTTACCCTCACAGCAAGAGATATGATTATAAATTCTGTCATGTTTGACAACAAATGCAATTCTGCTATACTTACAAAGAACTTGTACAGTCTAGTTTTCAGCTGGGAAAAGATAATATTGGATTATAAAAAGAAAAGATTTCTTTTTTTTTCCAATCCTGAATTCAGATTTGCTAAGTCAAACTTAGAAAAAGCCACAGGGAAAAGTGAAAAGCATGGCAACACCTGAGACCTTTCACATGTGAACTACCAAATATTTTGTGTCCAAGTTCTACTGAAACACATTATTCCCCAACTTACTCCTCAAACCAAGGACAAATACCAGGAGGACACTAACTTTTGCTACTTCCTCTTCCCTTGCCTCTCTGTACCTCGACTAAAATGTATTTATATATTTATTACACATTAAAATATATATTTACACTTGCACAGGAGTAGAAGCACAGGACTGACATGGAAGGTGCTGGTACAGTACCCTTTTGGCCCACAGAGATATAAAGTGCTTTAAACATTATGTGTAAAGGGGAAGTTGGGGGGCAAGAAAACTAATTTTATACTGAGATTATCCAAAGGAAACTCAGAATATTTGAGCCCTAGATACAATTTACTTTTTCCAGTCCTGATAGTGCCACTTACATGGTCAAACACTTATGGTCAATTATTAACAAATCACCAGTAAATTAAAACATTGCAGAAACTGAAATTTTGGCAAGAAAGGCAATATAAACTATCCTCCAGGCAGTCCAGCCTCATAAAGTATTATTAAGTTTTAGTCCATACACATATCCCAGTAGTCAAAACACCAAACCATGCACTGTCTTTAGTGGTCAAGAACCAAAATTACATGTAAGTGTGAGGAAAAGGTGATTAGTAAATTGTAAAACAACCACACTCTAGTAGCTCTTTGGCCTGTTTGAACTGTTGCTGTCATTCTAAACACCCCAGAAAAATAATTTCTGTCTCTGCATTCTTTCTGCTTTACTTTGTGGGCTGAGAAAAGCCCCTGGCATTTTATATGATGGTTTGGTCCAGAGGAAAACTGAATTAGTTCCTGTTATTGGTGATGTTTCTGTGATGTGAACTGTGGTTGGGAGTTAACCAAGATCTTGTAATGAGGATATTTTTCCAATGTAATCTCCTTGCCTAGTTAGCATTTCAGCCTGTCAGTTTGCATTGAGGAGAAAATATAAGGAAATAGGATACATTGAAACAATGAACGAAATAATGGGGTGGAGGAAAGAAATCAGAGCTGAAAAATGAACATGTAATTACTGACTGCAAAGGAAGAAGAAGGGATTATTTTTCTTCTCCTCCCTCCCCTTGTATTTTAGTTCTTGATCTACGAAAAAAAAATCAAGTAAATATTAGGTGCTGTGTCTGTAAAACAGGGATAAGCTAATCATTCAGTTAATCCTTACCATCACCTGCAAATAGTTTAATGACTTGATAAAGCAATAATAGAGTTTTTAGAGCATCTTCCATAACACAAACAAGATAAGTAGCTCATAAATATTCACAAACCTTACATTTATATTGAAAGCTAGGAAAGTAAATCAAAAATTCATTTAGCGTCAGTCCAGAGAACCAGAACCAGATTCTTCACTTCCTCCATCAACACTGACATGAAACAGAATTGTTTGTGACTGATCTAAACAGAAAATCCAGGTGTTTCTTTCCATAATATCAGTATGGGGTGGTTTCCCACCCTGATTTCCCAGGCTATTTCTGCAGTCTGTCATTCAACCCTGCTTTTACAAAGTGCATAAAATTAGCAAAGTTTAACCACAAATGAAGTTGAAAGCCATGGCTTTTAATTTTAATTTTAATTTTCCTCTCACTGTTTAGTGTACATAACTGGTACTATTTACCAAATTACATTCCAAATTTTGAAGGATCTTTGGGTCTTAGATGTTGTCTCTACCTCAGTTTTAAAGTTTCTCATATTTGTTTTCCCCTGTTTTACTGTTTAGTAAAGCAGCTATGTATTTATTTAAATAACTGTGTGTTTAATACTTAACTATTTAATTATTCTGATCTCTCTGTTTAGTAGCCTTTTTGCATAAAAAAAAGGCTTGTTCATGTTTGGTTTTTTTACTCTCAGGCCACAAAACATAATACATAGTGTTTTTTTAATAATAAATATAATTTTGTCATTGAATATATTTAGAACTCTTGTTATCCTGCTACAGAAAACACATCATGTCAGGGAAACCACACTGTACAAGTGCTTTAACGATGATTCACTTACAACTTCATGACTCTTTCTCAGAAAAGCAATAAAATATGCATTTTATATACTCAAAACCACTTCTCTCCCTTTCCCTTCTTCCCCTGCCTTTCCAAGGTCACAGATGCAGCTGTAACAAGCTACATAGCGCTGGAAAAGGTTTATTCCAAACCTCATATAGAGCAATCAGCTCCAGCTCCCCCAGAAAAAAACCAAAAATTCTGTTCAATGCAAAATGCACCAAGGTCAGAGGGAAGGTGATACTTCCACTAGAATAAATAAATAAATAACTTCTCTTCTTGGGTTTCTCTTTACAGGAGACAAAAGTCCCACACTATCCAGCACATTCTTTGAAAGCTTTACCAAGAGGGCTTCCCAGTTGTCAGTCACAGTACAACATGGCCCTCCAGAGACATTACAGAAGGTAAATTGGTTAATAATTTATCAGCTGCTGTTGATATGAGGCACTTCAGCATACTGAGTCTTGTTATTACTCCTCATTATTGAGAAGCTTTTATCTGTATTCAAACAGGGACAACTGTGCTGCAAAGTCTTCCTCCACCATCACCAATGTGACGTTAACTAAACATGATCACCTCACTCTTGAAGATCATCTTAAATCATCTTAAATAAGAGCTGAACAAATGCTGGAATTTTTAAAACTCAGCTGCCAAAGATACAAATAGACCAATAGGCAGATGGCTACCGGGTTTGTTTTGTAAGGAATAAAACAACTTTCCTACAGTGAGGACAGGAATCTCACTCCTTAAATTAATAAGCTGGCAGGGGACCACAAAATTGTTGGAATATTCCCTTTAAGCCTTAGTCTCAGCAGAGGAATCCACTAGGGAATAACCACAGGGCATCACACACCAGCATTAACTACAATGGGTGATACATGCATACAGATTATATTAGCAATAAACAATAGACATGAATTTCCTTATGATATCCTCAAATCCATCTCCCTTGCAAGCTACAAATGCCTTTTAAATGGGCCTTTTTAAATGAGATGACAGCAAGATACACGAGAGCCACTCATCTTTCAACTGAGTCTGTGACTGCTCAAGTTCAATGTTTATCTGGTTGTATAAAAGGAACTGATCTTTGCTGTATTTATAGGTTACTGTTCATTAGCACTATCATTTTTATGAAAGTAAAATTTGTTCCTCTCTGTGTGTAAATTGCCACAAGGCCTTTGAAGCCTTAATTGATTAGGCATTTTATAAGTATAAATTTTCCTTTCTTGGAAGCCTTTTCACAGTACCAGCTTTAAAAATCAGAAAAAACACTGAGTTCCATCTCCAGATACCCAGGTTGAAAGTGTAAACACGTTGTAACATTCAGCTTCACCACTAGTGTGTCATCCAGTGCTGATTCTTAACATGAATTTCTTATCAAGAAGTGATGTGCCTTATTTCTGGTTTAGTTCTAGTGAATAAAAATGTAAACGCTTGAATATTCTAAACTCAGACAAAAAAGGGAGGCTCAAGCACCACTTATCTATACATTACAAATCATCTATTTGAGGAATATTACATAAAAGAAGATGAGATAACATAAAATTATTCAATCCTTAAAGGAATTTCTTAATTGGAATTTTTCATCTTATTTGGCTTTCTGGGAGAAGGGGGATTTTTTTGTTGTTTTTGTGGGGGTTTTTTTGTTTGTTTGTTTGGTTTGGTTGGGATTTTGTTTAGCTGGTTAGGGATTTTCTTTGATTGGTTTTACATTTGGTTGTTTTAGGTATTTTGGTTGGTTGGGGTTTTTTTTGGTTTCTTGGCTTTATGGTTGGTTGGGTTGGGGAAATTTTTAAGGGTTTTTTTGGGTTGGTTTGGGAATTGTAGTTGTTTGGTTTTTTGTTTGGTTGTTTTGAGGATTGTGATTGGTTGGTTGATTTTTTTGGCTGGATGGTTTGGGGGATTTTTTTTCCTTTTTTTTTTTTTTTTTGGTTAGTTGTTTTAGGAATTTTGTTTGGTTGGTTTTTTTAGCCCCTTTGGGTATTGTGCTCATTTCAGATTCAGTACTAGTACCTGTGAACAACAGAATCAAGTCACATGAGATAGATTTTCATATTCGGAAATTCACAACACATTTACTGCTAAATACCACTCCTATCAAAGTATCCCAAGCCCAGGCACCTGCAGCACGGACATCACCCTCTACTTTGTGATGATATAACTGAGCATTAATGAGTGTTCAAGTAAAACCCTGCTTCAACTCTTAGCTTAGATAACATCTTCCAGAACTATTTCCAACTTCACTAAGCACTCTCAAAAAAATTGTCTTCCACTGCATCATGTTTACTTTCACAATGAGCATCATGGGGATGCAAGAGCACAGGACCAACTCCTCATGCCCAAAGCTGAAAACAACTGTTTCCTCTCGATCTTCTCTTGCAAAATTGCTACTCAGCTTCATTGCTCTGACCTCACAGGCTAAGGACTAATGAGGATCAGAGCCATCAGTGCTGACTGCATGACCTCAGCTCAATGCTACTGGATACTCATAGAGCATATAAACTAACAAATTAATCTCATAAAAGTTCAAATTTAAACTTATCACTCTTCTAAACAGTCTTTACAGTAACCTGATTCTCTAATAAGAAACATGAACTCTTTGTTATTTCTGTGGATAGTGTTCTGATGCTGCAGCTGATTGAGGAGCTCATTGCCTGGGTTTGTGCTATTTACAGTCAGCTGCAGCTGAGACTGATACCCCACAAAAGCATTAACAACCATAAATAAAGGGGAGGGCAGATGCCCAGAGTTATCAGTTTCATATTCCACAACCAAAATATCCAGTTTCTTATACAGTTTGCAACTTTCAGAAAGTACCTTTCATCACAATGTGTATTTCAGCCAGAAGTCTGGGCAATTGAACAATCTCCCAAACTGAGGATGAAAAGGCCGTGGTGCCTAATAAAAGCAGTATCAATAGAGGAGCATACTGGTTCCTGAACATTCACCATTAACTTGGCAGTAACTGCCTTTTTAAATATAATTTTCTTGAAGCTGTCACAGAAAACATCAATAAGCCTGAAATTTGCATTCTTAACCAAAAAGGGTGGTAACTGTGCATTCTCTACCTGGTTACTAATGATGATTATGAAAAAGAAGCATTAAAGTTTCTTGCCCTAGTTTTATAGATGGCAGATGGTTTTCAAGTTATATCCAACTTTAAGTTTTTATATAATATATATCTATGGGGTTTCTAAGCCAGGTATTAAGAGACCAAATAAATGGCTTATTTCAAGTACAGAATTTCTTTGAACCTTGATGATGACACTTGAGCAAATACCATTCTAGCTATTTGCACAAACAGCCCAGACACTTGAGATACCCTTCACCTGTCTCTACCTTCCATTCTATGAATAAGCAGCACATCACTACATTCAGGAAAACACAACTTCATGGAGTTATTCCCATCTCTTTAATCTTTTACCTGTGCCCTATTGTTATATACAAAAGGAGACAAACTGCAACACATTAGGCTGCCGATGCCATTGCTGGAAGTTAAGATCATCATAGCTGATGGTTATATAAGAATAATTACAAGTGTTTTATTTGGGTCAGATTTAAACATACATTTTCAAAATTTTCATATAAATGAACAATTACAGCACAATTAGATACCAAATCTAAGTAAACACTCTGCTAGAACAATTTTAATTAAAGGAAGTATTTAAGAAATGGTTTAATAAAGCAACACTCTAGTCAGAAAAACAATACTTGTACTGTATGTATTCTCTCCACTATTCCAGCAGCCAGTTACTGTCTCTGCAATGCCTGCCTTTGTCTAATTAAGAATATGGTTTGAATTCTACTCAGTGTAAGAATATATTCAAGAACACAAGAAAGATGTAATCCAACTAATCATAATTTGAAAGACTACAAAAACTGATCCTCATATTCTACCTCAACTTGCTCTAAAATGTAGATTGCCGATAAGCTGTTTCTTCTAGAAATCCTGAATTTTCCCTATGTTCTTAAACACTCAGACTCTTATATAATAAATCTTTGCCAGAGTGGACTTGGAAGAAAGAGTTTCTCCCAATCCAGGTACAATGGATAAATCTATCACACAGAAGGGCTGTGTGCATCCAGTGTATGAACCCTAACCTGAGAAGGGAAAAGGTGCTTTTATGCCAACCATAACAGTTAAGGGTTACAAAAATACTACTGTGTTACAAAAATACCACATGAAACAATATCTGGTTAATTTTACATACTGTCATTATCAATGCTTACTAAAAAGTAGAGTTTTGCAAAAAAAAACCTTACCTCCAGAACCCCTCAGGAATAAAATATTTCTATGACAATAGTCTTAACTTTTAAGTGAGTAGACTGAAATACAGCACTGCAGTTTGTAAATCACTTGACATGAAGTCTAATGGAGACATGGAAAAGTGTTTACTAGCAGAAATGGCATTTTTTCACTTGATCAGAGAAGTAAAACAAAACCCAAAAGCAATAGCCCAAAGTAAAAGGACAGAGACCGGATCAATGCTTGTCTGTGTCAACCTGAGCACTTGAATGTCTTGAAAATACTTCACAAGCCTTCTGTTTACCATTTATGCTCTTTACTACTAGCAAGAACATGTAAAAATGAGTTATAGGTAAGTGACAACATTGACTTAAGTGCAACACTCCTCACCCCTTCAAGAACTACAGACCCATTTTTAATCAGCAGTGTCACTAAGCCACAGTGTGAATGGCCTGCAGTCAATCAAAGCAAGTCAGCTGGAAAATCCACCCATGCTTCTGCTAACAGGCTGAGAGCAACCAACACTGAAGTAGCAATTAAACTACCTTGATTTATCCCCTTCCTTCCTGTGCATAATTGTCCTTGTTTTAGATCTTCCCTCCCTTTACTCCTTCATGGAAATTCAATGCTCGGCATCGTCAAGCCTCCCTTAAAATCCATTTTCTATTCCAGAAAATGAACAACCAAACAACCATCCTTTCCAACAGCCTTCAGCTGCCCAACTCAAGCCCTCTAGTTGAGAATTTAATCTTTATTTAACTTGTTCCTTGGCCTAAAAAATACTGCTGCTACAATAAATGGGAAGATTGTGTGTTTCATTGTGTAAAATGGTTATGGAGCTATCAACCAATGCTTAGAAAGTGACTGAAAGAAACAAAAATATAAAGACTTGAAAAGCTGTACCTCTATTTCCCAACCTCCTAATTTCCCACTACAAGCCTTTTACTCTTCAGTTGCAGTTTCAAGCCATTTAAGATATTTGTTGAAAAGTATGAAGGAAAGTATTTTAGCACATTGTGACTGCAGTAAACTTTAAAGACTGTATCTTCTATATGAACAAGAGAGTATTCAGCAGCTCTGTGCTTCTGCATTCAAGAAACTATTTCAGGACAGTCGACTTCTGAACATCATCTGATATTTTAAGAACGGAGGTTTTTCACTACACATTAGTGTAACTGCTCAGCCCCTAGGTTTGCTGCTAAATAAATACTCCTGCCTATTAAAATTATTTCATCACTATTGATCCTCAACTTGTGCTTCTCAGATTGTTATATTTTAGTACATTTTAAGTGCAAGTTTTGAAAACACAAGTCAGTATGGATGTGTTTAAACCACTTGAAAATGTTCAAGAAGTTGCCAAAATTCACACTCCTCAAATATCACCTAAAGCATTAATTAAAATTCCTTTCCAGAGGAGTTGAAGAAATCCTGTTATACAATGGCACCTACCCCTAACTTGCTAAAAGTAGAGGATGCATTGCGACTTCTACAATTTGATGCTGACAGTGAAGTTACACAACAAAAATCTCCACTGCCAAGGTAAAATGTGCAAAGATGACAAATTGCTGAAGCTCAAAGCAAATAAGTCAGATTGAAAACTGGCTGAACTACTGGGTTCAAAGGGTTGCTGCCAGTAGCACAAAGGCCATCAGAGGTACAGCCAAGGGGCCAATACTGGGGCAGATATTCCTGTCTTTCACTAAAGACCTTGATGATGGGATCACACTTTAGAGATGCCAAACTAGGAAGATTGATTGATAGAACAAATGGTGGTGCTGCCTTTCAAAGACAATTTTCCAGTCTGGAAAAGTGGTCAGACAGACTGTACCAAAGAACTTCCTTAAGCATCAGGACGATTGTCAAGTTCCCAAAACTTGGATATATTCAAAACCCAACTGGACACAGCACCGAGCTCCTGTTGAGCTCCTATAAGCAGGGCAGTTGGACTCAACCATCTCCAGAAGTACCTCCCAACCACAGTCATCCCGATGATCCAGCTGGGTTTAGCTTTTGGACAGACACTGTGGACAATAGTGCACTTTTTCATTACAGTCCACTTAAAAAACCCCATGGGTTTGCTTTTTTTTTCACAGAAGCCTGACAAAAACCAGACTGTCACATCTTGTCTCACACAGCAGTTCTTCAAATTGAACAACATGATCAAATATTTCTTAAGGAAGTATATTAAGGGCAGGTAAGGCTTTTTCTCTTCTGCATGCAATTTAGCTAACATAAATAAGAAAGCATTCCACTGTCTAACCACATTTTCAAGGCTAAGTATTCTGTAAATATTTGTTGTGAGAATGAATTACACCTGGGTTTTTAAAATTTTCTTGGATTTGGGTTTTTTTTCCTGTTACTTGCCCCTAGGGCCCCCTCAGGGAATTTTTCTTTGCTAAGAAAGCCTGAGGCACATAACTTTGTCAAGCTCTGTTTGCATCTCTACCTCCTTAAAGGGTTACTCAGCTTGTTCTTAATGCTTTGGCCAGCCACTGCACACAAGATACTACCTGCAAAAAGGTAAAGCAAACTTCTTCCCCAAGCACAAAAAAAAAAAAAAATTCAAAAGAAGATACTTTTAACTTCTACTCAATCATTCTGCAAAGCTGAGATGGCCTGGTCAATGTTCTTGTCCACACATAAACTGTAGGAAGAACAAGAGCTGAACTGATATTGCTTCTCTTAAAAGCATATTTTGCTCATTAAATGAACATACAGATGAGACTAAACACAGTAATGAAATCAAGCAATGAAATTTTCATAAGAATAAACCATTACAACTAAACTTCCTGTGCTAATTAAAGTTACATTCTGAGTTTATAAGAGATATCCATTTTACAGTAGATTAATTGCTTGAACAATGTGAATATTTTTCATGTACTCTATGGTAGGTGTCCAAGATGCAGACCTTAAAATCAGGAGTGACTTTTGATAACTGTAAGCTTAAAGAACTGACTGTCTCTGTTCTATCCCTAAATTTCTCAGCCATCTCATCTCAACTTCCCTCCAAGTGCTGCATCTTTTTGAGTCCCTCCTTTTCAACATAAGGGGAACTATCCCAGGGGACACACAAGCATGGGACTGATACTCATACAGAATATTTCCATCATGCTAACAGTTATTCAAGCTATTACAAATTGACAAGTGTTTGAAACAAGTATGAGTGAAAATGTAATTTTGTGCCATCAAACAAAACAAAGACAAGTTTTAATGTCTCTACTTGCACTTGACCAGAAATACAGTTTCCCTTTGCTTATATCTGCTGCCCTCTGTGCATGCAACTCTTGAAATTCAGGCAATTTATGCCTCTGACAGGAAGAATAAACTTGCACAACTACTCAGGGCTGTTTCCCTGAAGGAGGCGGTTTCATGCAATTTGTCAAAAGCCAAAAGAGTGCTTTAATGGACAATTTACTTCAAATGACTACAGCTGTTGCCAAATAAAGGAACAGAGACAAAAGATTAGAAATGGTTCTACCTATGCCAATATAATTCTCCATGATTAATGAATAAAATATAACCTTTTCTATCTCCCCTTTTTATTCAAAAGCAATAAAAGTAATTAATCATTCTGTTTCTGTGGTTTGCTACATGATGTTCCATCAAAGCACTTGGGGAAATTTCAATAGATATTGTTAACAAAGTAGACATACACATTTCGAGCTTGTTGCTTGTTTTGGAAGTGAAGCCAGATATTCCTTTTTCGGCCAGAGCTCAAAAAAAAAAAGTCACTGAAAACTTCTCTGAAATTCCACATACTAAAAAACTCCCAATCACAAAAACCACCAGAAATCCCACAGCCTGACTTGGTCCCAGGAGAGCTCATGCTCTCACATTGCAATACTCTCATGTGTAATACTTCATTATCATACAATATGACAAGCACAGTTGGAGCATACAGAATGAGTGATATTAACTGCACAACATGAACTTAATATAGGGAAAGCCCATACTGTTCATTTTGAAGGCCTTTCTTTGCCTCTACATCTTTCTTTGTTGAAATGATGAGAATGAAAATATTATCCTACAGTAAACACAGGGAAGTTAGGATAGAAGCTTTCCATTAGACCACAGGGAATATTTGGTAGTTCAACATAGTGGAGGAAACAAATATAGCTAAACACAAGACACAGCTAACCACAGCATTTGAATGTCATTCCAACAGCCCCCCCATGCAATCATCCAATTTTAATCACCCCTTGGAGTACTCAGGCATATTAATCTACAATGAAGAGAATTTGTATCAGCTTGATATTCCCTTTCAGGGTTCCAAGTATATTTTTCAGTATTTCTACTCCTGGTAAGCACTTATGTACTGGATTAGCCCTACTGCTGATTATTCTTTCCCAGGAATGGCAAGTTTTTGAGATCAAGTTCCTTGGTAGTACCAATACATTTAATTTCCTTGAATTTTGTCTTTGCCTAATCCAATACCTGCCTAGCATTTAATAGAGTGAACACTTTCATATCATCATTTACTGTTTGTGGAGATGAGTTAGGCACATAATTAATTCTCACTTTTACCCACAAATTTATTTCCAGATGTTCACAATATTGCTGTGCAGCTGGCAGGATGCACATGGCAGCATGCCAAAAAATACACGAACTGTGAGACTGGAATGTCATTTTTGTTGATTAATGTCACTTTTCCATCAAACTCAAGGAAATCCAGTGGGCTTGTGAATTAATCTGAAGAACAGGGTTTGGTTTTTTTTGCTTATTATACATGCTACTGACTTTGCACCAGGACAGGTATCTTAAAATTCCCAAAACAAAACATGAAGGAATCACTAACAGAACCTCTTGCTAACAGGAGAAAAATAAACAGATTTCCTATATTTTATGAGCACAAAAATTTTGCTGGACCAATGGACTCCCATATTTCAACCAATTTCAATCAATTTCATGATGAGACAACTCTTAATTCTTCAGTATTATATTTTCATGCATGATAGTTAAAAAAAATACTTGAATGTCATTCATGTCTCATTCATTACATTACAGAACTGAAAGATTCACTTTGACCTATGCATTCAAATTAAGAGTAAAACATGGAGCTATTACCTGAATTATATTTTTATATAATTAATAAAATAATATATTATTATTACCAGGGCTTTTCAAAGCCCTGGAGAGACAAGTCTGACCCTTTATTCCTCACAGTAGACATGTATAAGTATTTACATGCACACTCAACCCCCATACAGTTATTCTAAAATATATTATGTAGTTTTAGTACCAAACAAACTCTTAAGTTGCCCTTTCATCCTGTCACAAGGATCACATAAAAAGTTATCTGTCAGATTCTCTCTTACTAGCTATACTACATGCTTATTTACACTATTATCACCTTTAGCAGAACTGTTTCATATCTAGTAGGTTAACCCAAACAACTTTGTTCTGTAGACTGAATCAGAAATAATTGATCAAAGTTCATCAATGACAGTGTAGGAAACATGGAGGTTTTCTTGCATTTCGAATGATAAATCACTGTATAACTTTTCCTTAAACTTATCTGGCATAACAAATGGCTACAAATTAAGTCAAAACCATATGGTAGAGGCTAAAGGGCAGAGCACAAGATGAATTTTATTATACAGAACCATATGCTGCACTTAACGTCCGCAATGACTTTGCCTTTCGCTATAGATGCTGTCTATAAATCAGCACTGCAGATGAGACAGCTCTGCTACACTCTACAATCAAATGATCTTGAGCACATGAATTCACTATTTTCCTTTATCACATTGTATCAAAGGGTTATTTGTGTTCTGGATCACTTTTGTGCTGTTACAGAGTGTCATTTCTAACACTGCAGGTTCTTCAAGTAGCACTCTTGCAATATCTAAAGGAAAATTGAATAACCCATTCCAGGACCAGGGCTTCTTAGAGTTCTCCACACAGATACTCTAAGTATCAGAATAATGGGCAGAACTTTCCACAGAATCAATGTTTCTAACCTAAGGAGCTGAAATTGTGAGTGCACTTGTACATCTGCATGATTGGGATTCAATACTTTGCTGCAAAGCAGCTCGCATCTGCAGCTCATGCAGAACTTGGTATTCCAAATACCTAAAAAAACAACATCCTAGAATAAAATTGCTTTGATGTCAGGTAACCAGGTAAACTTTAAACAAAAAATGAGCTTAACCACAGCGGCCTGACACAACTTAATGCAGCAGCTGCACAATAGGAATAAAAATAAGCCAAATATGTGAAAGGTGCGTACTGAGTTGGGGAGGTCGATCTTTTGCTGTCTATTAGACAAGTTATCTACAGTTCAGACATTTCTTGCTTTCTACACAGAGATTACAATGTTTGAACAGCACTGATATTACTGAGTAACACAATCCCTTCAATTTCAGTTTTGAGAAATAAAAATACTAAGCAAAACCACAAATACAGTACAACTGACTATTCAAACTGGTAAGTTACAATGAAGGTAAGATGCTTTCAAAGAAGTAGTTTAGTAATTTCTATTTTAAGAGTATTTAAAAATACACTGTATTTTCATTGCCAGTGCCACTGGGCACATCACATGAAAGATGCTTCAGAAAACTGCTCACCGCAAAGGTCATATCTCAAGGTAAAGCATTTGCAATAGTAATGAAAAAGGCACTTTTCAAAAGGAAAAAGTGAAGGTTATTTCGTTGCTCCCTCTGACCACAAGCCCTCTTTTTTTAAGCCAGAATAACACACTTTTTTCTTCATTTTATTAATTTCACCATTGCCAGTTGTTTCCCAAAGAACAGCTAATCTTATTTAGCTGAAGTCAATTCTTGCTACTAATAACATACAAGTCAAACCTCCCACTGATTTTGGTGAGATCAAAGGAATCAATAACTTTTGATCATAGCCTGCCTAATGTTTCCTATTTTTTTCCCTTAAGTGTAGATTTTTCATGAGTTTGAGACATTGCTACAGATGGTGCCATGCTGCTTCCTTAGAGCTGCTTTTTATCCAGAAAGTACTTGAAAAATACCATAGCAAGTAAGTCCCAAGTACCATTTTAAGAAGGAAGTGAGGCTACCTTGAGCAAATTATCTTCCTTCTTCTAAATTTGATTCCATCATTTCATCTTAATTAAAATAAAACATGAGCAATATTTATCCAGCAAACATCTTTAGAAAAACATTTATACAAATAATAGAATTTGTATATTTAAGGGTTCTGCTCCTGGCTAAACAACTATTAATCCAATACTGACTTCACTATCTAATTTTATAACAAAACACAACCAAACACAGTGAGGAGGGTGTGCATGTTCACCTTTCTGGCCTCTTCAAAACCCTGTTGAATCTGCACAAAACATCAACATCAGAACATCAATGGACAGAGAAGAGTGAAAACTTTTAACTTTGCATTTCCTGACTGTGTACCTGAAGCAGTGTTCTGAGTACTTTAGAAGCAGAGTAACCAGTACCATTCACCATTTGGGATTCTCAGAGCCTAATTGTTCCAGCCAGAGAGGATTAACACAGTTAAACGCATCTGACAACTTCAGCTACACAGATCCTACAAAGACTAAAATCACCATTACTGGAAAACAAACAAACAAACAAAACCAAAACAAAAAATCCACATTTAAGACCCTAGAGCTTTCCCATAACTCCCAGTACACTTTGAATAAGGCTCTGCCCCATGAGCCAGCATCCAGCTTTCACACAAGTCACTGAGTGAGCAGCACTAGCAGTGATCACTGCATTTCACAGTTATGTTAGAGGTGCATAAGATCTTATTACCCACAAAAATATTGTGGGAGAATTTATCATTTTGTTTTTCATCTGTAATTGGTGATAGTAATTGCTCTCAGAAAAACTCATACACAACCAAACCTCTACTAACATCAATGAATGAACAGATCATGGTCTAATATGAAAGGTAGTAGCAAAGCCATCTGCAAATAACAGCTGTATTTGCTCACTGCAATAGATGCAGACAAATGTGATAATCTGTGGAGAGCCACACTGAACAATATTTTATACTCCAAGTTTATATTCCGAGCAGGAGAGGCCTGAAAACTCAACACACCAGCTATCAGGCAGAAGATCAGAAAATACCAGAAATCTTACTCCAGCTCTCCCTGCAAGACCTGTGTGCTGCCAGCCTGAACCTAAATTATCCTCTGTGCTCTCAGCAGCTGGAGCAGGTATAAGCAGTGATCCACAGCTGAAGTCCAGGCCAGGTCACTCTGGAGCAACTCCACTCATCCAGCTGCATTTTTCTGAGGAGATAGTTTCTACAGAATTTAAAAAAAAAGAAGACAAACACAACTAGCAATCTATTCTCAGGCATTTTCAGCATCCATCCACAGTTAACTGCTCTGCCACTTGGCTCTCTCCAGTTGCTATAAAAGCCATTAAAGCAGAACTGGGATTCAGACTGTCAAGAAAAGCAAATACAGTTGCACATGTCCAGATGATGAAATATACCATCAACACCTGGAAAGTATTATACAGGGAATCCATCAGAACACAGTTATATTTGTTTTAAAATATACATATTCTGTTTAGTAACATGACTAAAACTCATTGCAGACATCCACCTCAAGACTTGGGGTTCCTCTCCTAAAGAAAGGTTCAGTCTGGCACTCATTCCTCTCTCTTCTAAGATGCTACTTCAGAAAACTGCAGGATTCCAACCTTACCATTCATCCAACACAGGGGTTGGAAGAAAAGATTCATAGTTTCTATCGTCCCCATAGGTCATACAAGTACGGCAAAATGCATCTTTTCTCTGTAGCCATCTCATGTAAGATTTGTTTGTTTAATAAACCTTTCCTTGGAGGAGCAGTCTTACATCAGTATGAGATTTACAATATTTTAAGTGCATTTATAAGCCATGATTTTGTAGTTGCTTGTACAGCAGAGATTCCAGATGAGAGCAGAGCAGACTAAATGCAACCAGACTGGTGTTTTATAACTGAGGCCATTGACTGATTCCTATGATCCACAATCCTAACCAGGCCACACCTGATTTCTTCTCTCTCTCTAGAGAAAAGCACACAAGCTATAATCTCTACTAAACTCATTTGGTATCATTTAATACATATTTATGTACACACACTCAAAATGGCAAGTGTGGTTGCATCACAACCTGAAAAGGCTCTTGGGTATTTACTGCAATTTCCTCAATCTTTGATGGTAATGATACAGAAGTGGTAAGAAGAGAGGCCAACCAAGAGGGTAAAAAGGTGGATTTATGCTGAATGACATCCCAATTCCTAACAACAATATGGACTTTGCCACTTATTCCTAATGCTAATGAACTCACATATAAGGATTTAGAAGTCTGATCTGTAAGACAGTTCACAAAAGGCCACAAAAGAAAACATGAGTACTTCACATGTTTAATTTCATCTCTGTTTATGAGGTTCTCATGAAACCCAATTTCAATCATCAAACACAGATTTTCAAACATTAGTGGAACATCCCCCAGTCCAGAGTCCATGCCTACTTCTTGCTGTGAGTTACAGCTGAGTAAACAGATAAAAAGAGTTCCTTTGAACTAACCAATTTCAATTCAATTGTTGTTACAGTATTTCAACGGTGAACAAAAAGCATGCACAGATGAGTTTCAGAATATATAAATACTCATGTAAAGCGACATTTTTAGCTCCAAGGGTCTTTATTATTACACAGTTAACTACTTCCTCTGCTCTACTAAGAGATGTGTTTTGAAACATCATGTCACTAATTTTAAGAGGACATTAAAAAACCAAACCCAAACATCAACATACCACATGTCCTGGCTCTGTTAGCACTGTGTTGACCGTAAACACACAATAATTTTAATTTCAAATATTTCTCAAGGTTTGCTTGATTTTTGTTGTTCCTACAAGTATTCCAGCCTGTTTTTACTCACTGGACCAATCTCAGGTTGTAAACACAAGTGGGGTGTGACTCTCCCATAATCAAGTTTATGCGTGTATTTGCAAAACTGACTGCATGAACATGGTTACAACTGCTCACAAACTGTACTGACTACACACTGAAATGCCAAATAATTAAGGAAGGCTCCAATGAATTAGCAAGATTTGGGATGATTTTTAAGGGCTATTTCAAAAAACAACCAAAGCCAATATTTGTTGAGGCCTTTAATACCATGTAATTGTACTAAAGCCCTTTGAAGTGACCAATTTGAGCTTTTTTTTAATGCTTTTAGAAAGTATCTTTACCAAACACAAGAATTGGTTTATACTAGCAAAGTATCAACTCAGGTCCTGCTTTTCATATGAAGATGCACAAGATCCTGTGTTTTGTTACTGCAATTTTGCCGCGGCGGTGTCGATGACAGGGGTGCCATGACTACCCTGAAGAAGCCGTCCTGAAAAGGACTGCCCAGGGGCACAGGAATGTCCTCTGCCCGGCGAGTGATCTCTTGGTTTCTGGAAGTCACCTTCTCCTGCCAGTTGTTCTAGAGTTAAATTTGGTTTGTTGGCATCTTTGGCATATGTATCTGCCAACTGTTTCAGATGTTTTTTCCACTGCCTTTCCCATAGCATGTATTCTGCTGGGGAGAGAAGGCAGTTCATGATATTTTTAATATCATGAGGCACCATGACATGAGCGGTGAAGGTGGCTTTCAGTAGGTGTTTGAAAAAATGAGAGCCCTGGCCATGCTCTTCAGCGGCTTTGCACAGCTCCTGTAACTCCCTGTAGTGTAGGGTCTCCCATACATTAATGAATGCCCCTGCCCTGTCCTTCTTATGTACCACAGGGAAAGCTAAGATCTTTTTGGACAGGGCTGAGTTCCCTGCCCGCGTGGCTTCCCTCTGTACCTCGGCCCAGTGGTCCTCATTTTCAGATTCTGCATATGAGGACTCACTGTCGTCATCTCTTGGAGGAGATGGGGGGCGCTTGCTGACAGCGCGTGGCCGTTTCTGGCAACCGGTACTGGCTCGCTTGTGAGTGGCTGAGGAAGCCAAGATGGCTTCCTTCCGGTTGCTGTCATTAGCACTTCCGGTCCCAGTGTTGGGGGGACTGGTGGTGGGAATTCCATTGGGGGCAGAGCTCTGGTTGGAAGGGGCAGGACTGGGATCCGCAACGGGGAGGGGCCCGACGCGGTTACACCCAGCGACGCGATGGGAGGGGAAGAGGAGCAGGGCGCAACAGGAAGAGAAGGGGTAGAGGCGGGAAAGTGGCCATTTTGAGGTGCAAGGGCGGGAAAACCTGGGTGCAAAGGAGACAAGATGGCGGGACTGGCCACGTTGCCCGCGCCATCTTTACTAACGTTAAGAACCGGGGGGGATGCAACTGGGCATGTGGGCGAAGGGAGGAGGGTAGAGGAAAGGTCCAGAGTGGCATGGCCAGTGCCGTCCTGGTAAGGGTAGAAAGGCGGTGGGGAGGTGTAAGGGAGATAGCAGCAACCCTGTGCCTGGTGGCTACGTCCACCCGCCAACTGTCCCTCAGGCAGGGAAGAGGGTTTAGGAACACTTGGAGAGGGTAATGGGGATGGGGATTTCAACTGAGGGCCCGAAACTTCATCAACCCTTTTTCCCTCTTTCTCAACAGAAAATATAATGGTTTGAAACAAAGGAAAAAACTTGGCAACTGATAAATCTCCCCCTGCCTGAACAGTATATAACTTTCTCCCCACGTTGTTCCAAAATTTTCCCGATTTAACAGAAGTAGAATCAACTTTAAAATGTTTAAAAATCCAATGAATAAATCTCTTTAACTCCCCTTTTGAAAACTTAAAATTTCCCGCTTTGAGGGTGCCCACAACTTGGATATAAAAGTCCCTCTCAGGAGGGGTCAGCTTGGGTCTGGAAAGCTGATTCCCCATCCTTCTCACTCCCCACCCAGCAGCAAAATGCAAACGGAAATGAGAAAGGCCCAAAAACCCTCAAGGGTATGAACTCACAACTTTTCTTCGGCTGATGCCGATGAGGCCAACAGAAAGCTGGTGGGTGGGTGGTCACCTGGCGGCCGGTCCTCAAGGGCTCTTCTATCTTCTGTCTTCTTAGCCCCGGATGGTCAGCGAGGGTCCCGGTCGCAGCCCTTCGGATGGCGTCTTGCTGTCTTGCTAGAATGCAAGAGGTTCTCCTTGGGGGGTGGCAGCTCCAACAGCGGCATGCTCTGCAGTTAAAACTGCAGGCGGACGCTTCTTCAGGGGCTCTTCAGGTGCCCCACGTTGGGTGCCACGGCAAGTGGCACTTCACTGAGGGCCCTGCTATAATAAAGGCTATTTCTCAGTGGAATGCCATACAGCTCTCTAGTCTCTCTCTCCGCGTCGCCTGCACGCTGCTGCTGAGCTGAGATCACTCGCCGGGCAGAGGACATGCCTGCGCCCCTGGGAAGTCCTTTCCAGGACGGCTTCTTCAGGGTAGTCACGGCACCCCTGTCATCGACACCGCCGTGGCACAATTTCCTCATGCAGCAAGGGGAGGACAAACTGAGGGAAGCAATCTCTTTGTCCTAGCATGGACACAGAAGAAGCACAGTTAGTCTGAGACTAAATTCATGTGATAATGAACTTGTACCTTTGTTCCTATCACTTGCAAAATATTCCTCCCTTAAAATAAGAATCCTTTTGCTCAGGCTGCATTTACACTTTCTCTATGTTAAACACCTCTAAAATAAACTCAAATATCTGAGAAATTCAAGCTGTTGAAAACAGGGGTTTTTTTAATTCTTTGTTTCTTTTTTCTCTCTTTTGATTCTGTTGCTGCGCTTCTTCTGCACTTCTTTTCACTCCTGGATTTCTCCATCTCCTCGCAGCTGAGCTCCTTGGGGATATTCCCTCACAGAGAGTCCCGCTTATTTCAGTTCTCCGGGTCAGGACAAAAACTCCAAAGCCTGTTAGGATCTTGTTTCTCGTGTTTATTACAATGTTATCACAAAGCTTGGCAGGTCTCTCCAGACTTGCTGCACAAGTTCAGTTCACTGCAATCTGGTTCATTTCTTTCTGACGGTACAAAAATGGCCTTGTACTATGCAGTTCTTTTATTTTTATATTCCTTCTTATCCAATTAACAATAGACACGTATATTATTTTTCTTGCTGACCCAATGACCCATCACCTGTGTGCTGCACTGCTTTTTCTATCTAACTTCAATAGTTGTTTTCATGTATCACTATAAAAACATGCTCATATATTTCATATTTTATGAAATTCAGTGTTCTTCTGGATCTCAGAGCTAGGTATCAGAAACAAGGGTACACACTCTGTTTTTCAGACTCCAACATCTGCCCCTCTCTTTGTGGAAAAAAAATAAAAAATAAAAATAATCAACCCAAACCCTTTCTTTGATTACTTTACAAGGACTATTTTTCCTTCACTCATGTTTTATGCACTAATAACAGAAAATCAATTGCTGCTCTGATTTACAGAGCGTCACGTCTCATGCTTTGAACATCAGTTAACCAACCACTCAAAGCTAGAGAAATGGATCTAGATTGCTTATTTAACCAGTAGCTTAATTTGTCTAATTGTTTCAAGGTTTCTGCTGAAGCTACTTGAATTGAAAGTTGAGTTGTTATAAATCTCCATCTGAAATTCCATGGGTCAAACTCCTCACAATCAGGTGTGACTAAGATTGATGTAAAGTTACACTAAGATGTTGCCTCTTTGTATAAAGCATGATTTGGAGTGACATTTATCATCTCATCTTCATTCTGTTTTAACACAGAAAAATTGAATATTATACAAAAATCCATCCTCACTGAGATAAGGTACACTTCCTTTTGAGTTAACTAAAAGAAGTGATGCAGGTAAAATCACATCACAAAGTGATCAACAAAGTGATACAGCTCAAGGGTGATACCTGATTCACTCTCATATTCAGAGGCTTTGTCTTTCGTGCAAGACACGATTCACATCATGCTTTAACAAATGAAGCTTTACAATATCAATTTTTCCACTCTTTTACATGAAACCCAAAATTCATTGCTTTTGCATGTGGGATCAAAGTTGTTCAGCTGTCAGCTTTGGTCTTGATACAGTTCACATCTGCGTGCTTGCTCTTCTGCTCTTTGGGTTGTCTCCTTGTTTCTGCAGCTGATAAGTTTCCACGTTCTTCATTAGGAAGTTACTTCTGCTTTGAACCTGTGAATACACAAACATACACTTTCTTCCAAATTATTAATTGAAATAGATTTTTAATCTGTCCTGCTTCTGGACTTTTGACCAGAACCAAAGAATTCTCTCTCAACTTTGCTTGAGTACTGTTAGAAGCATACCTGATAATTGATGGAATTGGTTTTGTAAAGGACCTGTTTAAAAAGAACTATTCAGGAAATTTGCAATAGATATCAGATTTTTATGCTTTTTTCAAAACACCAAAATACATAGGGTTTCCATACTTCTGAGGTGCAGCCTCTATTTCTCCCCCTCTCTTGTAAGCAAAGGTAAGGTATCTGTTTTCCTGTTATGACAATGAAAAAAACATTGAAGTAAAACACATGCACATGAAAACATATAGGAAATAACACTTTCACAGCAATCAAGAACTTGTTAAGAAGATGCATAACTAATATTATGCAATATTAAAATTATCTAAGTCATCTGTAGTATGAATTACTGAATGTATACTCTCATCCCAGAGTTTGCCACAGCTGATAAATCAATGAAAGATTGGAAAATCATGTCCGGACAACAATTTTCCACTGTAAAAATCCAGATGCTATATTAATTCACTAATTGCCAAGTCAAACTTACTTGAATATTGTTTTGATGTAGAAAACATCTGGGTTTATGGGTAGATGCCCCATCCAGGTAAAGTCAAGGCTTGAGGCCTCAGCTTTAAACTGGAGGGATGTCCCTAGCTTACTCTCCTTAAACAAAATTCTTAACAATTAGAATTTAATCAGCTCTTTGTTATTTGGATGCACTTTGCAGAAACTGAATGTAACTACAGTAGTAATAGCTGATGATCACTCCATATCATACAATGTTAAATTATCAGTAATTGTATAGAGAAGATAACATTTTCAAAACCTTCAAGTATTGATAATACTGAAACAAAGCAGAAATCTTTTAGATTTCTTGGGATTCATAACTATCATAATTTTCCATGTTACTTATAAAAACAAAACCAGCAGATATCATCAGAAATACAATATCCATATATATACCACTATACAATATCTATAAACTTTCTGATCTGTTTTTGAAGGCATATTAAAACTTCATCATGACTACAACAATTTGCAGATTAACCAGCAATGCAATTTACAAAGCTTCTAATTTTTAAATTGACTAATTAAAAATCTCCTTTTTTCAAAGGTGGATAAATCATTACAAAACTTCCACTTGTTACTGTTGACCATTTCATTTTCACCTCAAATATGATATGTATTATTTCTGTTATTGCGCAAATTATTTCTCAAGGACATGATCTTAGCTTTCCATTGTCTTTTTTTTCTCTTTTTCTTTTTCTTTTGTTACTTGCTTTCTGTATTTCGGTTATTTCACGAAGCTGCCGTTACTTGTTTCAACAGTGGTTGCCATGACGACAGCGTTTATGGCCGCGCTTTGGCTGACAGCCCCGTCCGTCCTCTGCTGGTTCTGAATCTGAGAAAAAAAACTTTAAAAACTTATATTTAGGGAGAAACTCTTATCCAGGAGATAAATCCCTTTTTGAGCGATTGCCTCTTGTGCCAGAAACCAGACCCCAAATGAAAATCGCAACTCTTTGTCACACTCCTGGGCCTACTTCCCGATTGAACTGTGCAGGCTCGGCGCATGCGCGGCTCCACGGGGGGCCCCCACCATCCTTCTCCCCTGAGGGCCGGCTCCTCTTCGTCATGGATCGTGTCATGGGTCTCCCTGTGGGGCGTGCCTTTGTGACTTTGCTCAGCCCCTTAGCTTTCGCCACCTGTCTATGGCAGCATCCTAACGTTGCTTCTAGTCTCTCGCCCCTTTGCTCGGGGTCACTCTGCGGCTCGGCCATCCCGCCGTATCCCACCGTTCCTTGTGGCTCCTCCTCTTGGGCAGCCTCGAGTCTGCCCCTTGGAGAGTGCCTGGGCCTGTCTGATGGGCGAATACCCCTGTGTCCCCTTCACCAGCCTTTTCTGACCATCACCTTTAGATGGTCAAATTCGTCAGAGGGTGGGGTCGGCTCCCTCCCTCTCTGTGGCTCCTCTGGCCTGCATGGAGAGGGTGAGGGAAGGGGCTGTTCTAATGGTGTGTTTCAGAAACAGCGTGGGACTTTTTCTAGCATTTTCTTCACACACACACACAAACCCTGTGATTTGCTCAGAATATAAAGATTCCAAAAAGACTCCATACAACCCATCATGACTACCCCCATGCGATTTTTTAACCTCAAACAATGTAACAAGCTGCTCACTTTGCTTTCTGAAATAATCACAAAAGTCTTCCGGTGTTCAGCCTCCCCTCACATTGTTCCCTCCTCCCCCGTGTCCTCTGAAGGGATGGGTGCACTGGGGAATTTCTGGGTTTCCCGTGCTTTCAGAAAGGGCAGTTCATCCACCCACATTCCCGGAGTTCCTAACTCTTTAAACCTCATATTTACCTTTGCCCATATCCTGGGTTCAAACAGTTCCTCTTTAGAGATACTCAATCCCATTTTCTAGACTGGACACAGTTTACCAGACTTGTTGGCTATCTTCAGATTATTGACCAGCAGAATCCAATGTTCTCCAAGTCCTGGGCCCTTGGAACTCTGGAATTTGTTAGCACATGTTTTTCTCCAGACAGATTTCTTTCAGGAACTGGCTGCTCTGATCCAGGCAGGTGTTGATAGAGGCTTTTGTGAGCTCTCTCTGACACTCACAGAGCACCACTTATAACTTCTTTTAATTCTTTGTTTCTTTTTTCTCTCTTTTGATTCTGTTGCTGCGCTTCTTCTGCACTTCTTTTCACTCCTGGATTTCTCTGTCTCCGCGGAGCTGAGCTCCTTGGGGATATTCCCTCATGGAGAGTCCCGCTTATTTCAGTTCTCCGGGTCAGGACAAAAACTCCAAAGCCTGTTAGGATCTTGTTTCTCGTGTTTATTATGATGTTATCACAAAACTTGGCAGGTCTCTCCAGACTTGCTGCACAAGTTCAGTTCACTGCAATCTGGCTCATTTCTTTCTGATGGTACAAAAATGGCCTTGTACTATGCAGTTCTTTTATTTTTATATTCGTTCTTATCCAATTAACAATAAACACGTATATTATTTTTCTTGCTGACCCAATGACCCATCACCTGTGTGCTGCACTGCGGCATTTTCTATCCAATCACCTATTACCCAAAAACCTCTAGAAGAAGAACATGAAGAAGAAAGAAGGAGGAAAAGAAACAACATTCTAAACCCTCCAACTTGTCTTCTGCTTTCTAAACTATTTTAAACTCTAAATTAACTTTTTCACCCAGTGACTTAAGAAAACTCTCTAATCTATACACTCACACTTCTAGCTTTTTCTAACTTCAATAGTTGTTTTCATGTTATCACTATAAAAACATGCTCATAAATTTCATATTTTATGAAATTCAGTGTTCTTCTGGATCTCAGAGCTAGGTATCAGAAACAAGGGTACACACTCTGTGTTTCAGACTCCAACAGGGAGGAAAACAAATTAAGCAGATTTGTTGAAGCCCCATGTGCTTATGAAAATCTTTCCTCTGGCTTTCCACAGCTCCATCTGCATGGCGATCTCTGTAGACTCACGTACAGATTTAAACTTGACATTATCCAATGTATCTTGGGAAAAATCCTGCACAGCAAATTGAATTTTTAAAAGTGGTACTGCATTCAATGAGCAACTAATACATTATATTTACTTGAACTGCAGCAGAATAACATTAAGGATAATAAACGCATTTGGAACTCATATTCTTTAGCCTACATTTGAATATACATTTTAGATGTACGTGTTACATATTACAGGTTTGATTTTTTTAAGTCTAGGCCTAAATGAACGACTCCAGTATATCTGGCCAGTGAAGGGAAAACAGAAAAAAAACCCCATAAACACACTGTACAAAACTTGTGTCTTGTTCAATTCTAGTAGAGGTCACTGCTTTCATTAAAAATAACAAAATAAACCCTTGTTAAAAATGAGCGCATACAACTTCCACTTAGAATTTAGTTTCGATCCAGTTGCTTGCCACTTTAATTCAGCCCTTGCTCCCACTTTGTGATATGCAAATATTTCTCATCTGAGCCCCTATGGCCAATGCAGGGTTTGAAAATAATCAAACAGAACAGTGTGCAATTTAAGGTCCTGACAACAAGTACAGAAATGTTGTTTTATGCTTGAGGGAACTGTGCACAGACCATCTGCTGCCTTTGTGATTCCCCTGATGCCTGTCACAGTGAGGATGCACGAAAAGGCACGGAATGCAAACAGAGCTATCATCATGGAGTCTGGGATGAGAACTTGAGACAGCCCAGCACCTCGGCGAGACAGCGCCTGGATCATCAGATCCATGTCAGGTGCTGGGAGCTCACCTCCAGTAGAAGGTTCCCAAGGGAACAACCCTACTGGGCATTTTTTGCTATTAAAGCAGCATTTCATACCTCATGCAGAGGGATTTAGCCTAATAGGATCAGATAGCACTGAATCACACAAGGTGATAGAAATCAGAAAAATACAATAACTGGAAAGACAGACATTTGGTTATAACTATTGCAAGAAGGTCTATGTAAGGATGAGCATATACTGCTTTATAACCTCAAGCCTCGTCCCTTCCCCTTCTCTCCCTCAAAGAATGAAAATGACACCGCCTGCAGAATTCAAGAACTGATATCCAGTTGCCTCAGAGATAACCCATGTTTATCTGAGAGAAACAGATAAGTCAAATTTACATCAAAGCATAGAAGAAAATAAATTTCTTCAGGATTATATTTCACATGAAAGATGAAGAGATTCCTTTAAAGTATCCCCACTTTTCAAACCATTGTATTATTGCTTCTACTTGAAACATTGTTGAGTCCAACATGTTCTTCTGATTCCTAAACTGTGTTTATAAGGAAGACACCAATCCTCCACTGTGCACACATGCTATGATAAGGATATTAATGCTTTTACCTATTTTATTATTTGGTTTGGAGATTTTCACCAATGATCCAATATTAGATTAACTGGGATTCCTAGAAAACCCACCTGTTATGGAGATAAACACAACATACCCTGGAGTTAAATTTGCTGTCCCTTCCTCATACTTTCAGTCTTCTATCCAAAGCAATGACAAATACACTCAAAAGAAGAGAATAACTTTTCTTTATGCATCATCTTGATTTTACAATACCTTTTTTTATTTTTCTCTTCTAGATAAAAATCACTTGTGTTAATATTTTCCTTAATACATGCCAATGAAGCAATTACAATGAAACAGGGGAAAATGAGTTTGAACTATCCAGATTTCAAATGAAAGGTGTACAAGAAAAGGAATGCAGCTAAGACAAGTACAGCCTCCTAGCCCATTTTATACATACCAAGACCAGAGTAAAATTAAAAGCTCTTGTCTCTACAGTTGTGAAAACAGGTGATTCAGGTGCCAGACCAAGGTTTTCCCCACACCAAATAGAAAGTCTAGACAAATGCAAACAAGAAAAAGCCTAACTTCCTACACACTTCAGAGAAGCCTTCAAGGCATCTTTGTTAAATGGCTTCCAGAGAGTCCTCAGTGACATTAAAAATCCACTTTTCTTGGAAAAACTTGTGCACTGGATTCCACAATTATGAGAAAACACTCATTTCAGAAAGTCTTCCACGTAGCATATTTAAATGGAAATATCTACAAGTGAAATAATTCATGGTAAATGCCTCCACTAAGTGGATTTATTGCCCCCGTGTTCTAAGTAACACATTGCAGATGATCTCACTTCATCATGAAACCCCTGCTCCAGAATAAGACTCTATGCTCTTTCTCCACTTTGATCCATTTTCTTGTACATCATGTTTGTGACACTAAAATTTATGACGCAGAATAAAAGAAAGCTATTTCTTTTCAGAACCACTGCAAATATTATTTTCTTGAACAGAAAGTAACGGATTTTTACATACAGTCGTATTGGATAGCTTTTCCAGAACCTTTTGTAGCTATAAAATTGACATAAATAATATAGTTGCAGTTAGTGAAAAAAAACAACAGGAATAAGTCAAACCTGGTATTTTCCTACCAATCCCACACGTGACTTATGGCCTCCAGTGCTGTAACCTCTCCATCTCAAAACAGCATAATTTCCCTTTCACTGAAATCAAACCTTTTCCACAGCCTCAACACATTCCTTGCTTATGGCCAGCCTGCTGTGACCCAATATCCTCCCTTGTGGTTGTTGGGGGGGGCTTTTATTTCAAAAGATTCTCCTTCACAACTCTGATTAGCACATGACCTACATATCATATTACTGAATTATGCCCTAGCATATATCCCAAAGTGCTAAGACATCCAGATATTCCAAAAATTATCTGCTCCTCCATCCTACCAAAATCTCTTAATCCTGGATCGTAGCATTTCATTCATACTGAAAAATTGTAGGCAAATTCAAAACTTATTAGACATCCTGATATATAAGTGAAATTATACACACAGCACGAACTGTAAGAATCCCAAGAAATGTCTATATATAACGTATACAGACATCCCAAGTAGTTGAAAATTAAACACTCAGCAATACAAGACACAAACACAGTGATCTTTATGAGCTGAAAAACATATCTACAAATCACATGTCCTTTCCACTCTTTACTATAGAAACAAAAGAAACTATTAAAAGATGGATGTGAGGGCCATCTGCCTGTGACACCCGTCACCACGCTGATCTCCAGGCTTGAATCGGTGGGTCTGGCTGGCCAAGCCCATGTCCCCTTCCTCACCCAGCACTCCATAGGCATCCCACCCAAAGCTGCTCGATCACAGAGGACGACCTCCCCAATACAGACAGTACATTTTATCACTCAAGGCTATTTGGTACCGGCCACAACCTCCAAGAAGCTCAAGGTCCATTTCTTTGAGAATGTAGATTAAGGAAGTTTCCAAGACTGCAGACACATCCAAGGGAGGTGCTTCACAAGGAAGTATTCCTTATTTTTTTACTTTTTTTATGCTTTCACAATTACCCTTTGCAGCACCACTCTGGCTGGGGACAGTGGGGTGTCACAGTTCAATACAGGACTCAAGAAGGGAGATTTTTATGTTCTAAATTAATCATACCCTAAACCAAATCCCCTTGCCCTTCTCTATTAGAGAAAAAAAGGACACTATTACAAGTTTGATGTGAGGGCCATTGGCCTGTGACACCCATCACCACGCTGATCTGGCTTGAGTCAGCTGATCTGCCTGGCTATGCCCATGTCCCCTTCCTCACCCAGCGCTCCATAGGCATCCCTCCCAAAGCTGCTCGGTCACAGAGGACGACCTCCCTGACACAGACAGTACATTTTATCACTCAAGGCTATTACTACATGTTATTAGATAAGGCTGTTTGGTAGCTGCTACAACCTGCTAGTGCTCAAGGTCCATTCCTTGGAGAACGTAGGGTGATCCTGCTTCTAAGACTGCAGACACATTCAAGTGACGTGCTGCATGGGAAAATACTCCTATTCTTTCCCAATAATTCCCTGCACTAACTCTGGCTGGGGAAGGTGGGCCTGCACAGTGCAATACAATCCCCAAATATGGCGATTTTTATGCACTGAATTAATGATAGCCCCAAATCAAATCCCCTAGCTCTTCTCTATTCTAGAAACAAAGGACACTACTACAAGTTCGATGTGAGGGCCATCTGCCTGTGACACCCGTCACCACACGGATCTCCAGGCTTGAGTCAGCCCATGTGGCTGGCCAAGCCCATGTCCCCTTCCTCACCCAGCACTCCATATGCATCCCTCCCAACGCTGCTGGGTAACAGAGGACGACCTCCCTGACACTGACAGTACATTTTATCACTCAAGGCTATTTGGCAGCTGTGCTCCCTGCCACAACCTCCCAACCAGCCCAAGGTACTAGGGCTGCATTTCTAGGGCTTTCCCGGTAGTCATAAATAAAATTGTGCAAAAAAAAAGACAGAAATAGGGTGTAAAAATGGGAGGCATCCGTGTGGTGCATTGGGTGAGGAAGGGGACCTGTGCATAACCAGCCAAATGAACTGATTCAGCCCTGGAGATCATTGTGGTGATGGGTATCACAGGTAGATGGCCCTCACATCCCACTTGTAATATTCTCCTTTGTTTCTCTAATAGAGAAGAGCTAGGGGATTGGATTTGGGGCTGTCATAAATCTAGCACATAAAAATATCCCTACTTGAGTCCTCTAAGGCACTGTGACACCCCAATGTCCCCAGCCAGAGTGCTGCAACGCAGGGTAATTGTGAAAGCATAAAAAAAGTAAAAAATAAGGAATACATCCTTGTGAAGCACCTCCCTTGGATGTGTCTGCAGTTTTGGAAGCTTCCTTAATCTACATTCTCAAAGAAATGGACCTTGAGCTTCTCGGAGGTTGTAGCCGGTACCAAATAGCCTTGAGTGATAAAATGTACTGTCTGTATCAGGGAGGTCGTCCTCTGTTACCCAGCAGCGTTGGGAGGGATGCATATGGAGCGCTGGGTGAGGAAGGGGACATGGGCTTGGGCAGCCAGATCAGCTGACTCAAGCCTGGAGATGAGCGTGGTGATGGGTGTCACAGGCCGATGGCCCTCACATCAAACTTGTAATAGTGTCCTTTGTTTCTAGAATAGAGAAGAGTTAGGAGATTTTATTTGGGGCTATCATTAATTCAGTGCATAAAAACCGCCATATTTGGGGATTGTATTGCACTGTGCAGCCCCACCTTCCCCAGCCAGGGTTAGTACAGGGAATTATTGGGAAAGGAGAATTTTCCCATGCAGCACGTCACTTGTATGTGTCTGCAGTCTTAGAAGCAGAATCACCCTACGTTCTCCAAGGAATGGACCTTGAGCACTAGGAGGTTGTAGCAGGGAGCGCAGCTACCAAATAGCTTTAAGATATAAAATGTCCTATTTGTGTTAGGGATGTATTCCCATTACAAGTTCGATGTGAGAGCCATCTGCCTGTGACACCCGTCACCACACTGATCTCCAGGCTTGAGTCAGCTGCTCTGCCTGGCTATGCCCAGGTCCCCTTCCTCACCCGACACTCCATATGCATCCCTCCCAAAGCTGCTCGGTCACAGAGGACGACCTCCTTGATACAGACAGTACATTTTATCACTCAAGGCTATTTGGGCAGCTGTGCTCTCTGCTACAACCTCCCAACCAGCCCAAGGTACTCAAGCTGCATTTCTACGAGGGCTTTCCTGGTAGTCATAAATAAAATTTTGCGCAAAACAAAATTGGAATAGGTTACAAAAAATGGGAGGCATGCATGTGGTGCATTGGGTGAGGAAGGGGACCTGTGCATAACCAGCCAAAAGAACTGATTCAGCCCTGGAGATGAGTGTGGTGATAGATGTCACAGGCAGATGGCCCTCACATCCAGCTTGGCATAGTGTCCTTTGTTAGAGGGAAAGCCCTTCTAGAAATGGACCTTGAGCTGGTTTGGAGGTTGTAGCAGGGAGCGCAGCTATAGCAAAGCCTGGACAGATACATGTTACTGCCTCTATCAGGGAGGTCGTCCTCTTACAAGTTCGATGTCAGGGCCATCTGCCTGTGACACCCATCACCACAATGATCTCCAGCGCTGTGTCACCTGATCTGGCTGCCCACGCACATCCCATTCCTGACACAATGCACCACATGAATGCCTCCCATTTTCGGGATGCTCTTTCAGTCCTGTTTGCGCAAAGTTTTACTTATGACTACCATGAAAGTCCTCCTAGGAATGGAGCTTGGGCTGCTTGGGAGGTTGTAGCAGGGAGCGCAGCTGCCAAATAGCCTTAAGGGATAAAATGTACTGTCTGTGTCGGGGAGGTCGTCCTCTGTGACCCAGCAGCTTTGGGAGGGATGCATATGGAGCGCTGGGTGAGGAAGGGAACCTGGGCATAGCCAGGCAGATCAGCTGACTCAAGCCTGGAGATCAGCGTGGTGACGGGTGTCACAGGCAGACGGCTCTCACATCGAACTTGTAATGGGAATACATCCCTAACACAAATAGTACATTTTATCTCTTAAAGCTATTTGGTAGCTGCGCTCTCTGCTACAACCTCCTAGTGCTCAAGGTCCATTCCTTGGAGAACGTAGGGTGATTCTGCTTCTAAGACTGCAGACACATACAAGTGACGTGCTGCATGGGAAAATACTCCTTTCTCAATAATTCCCTGTACTAACACTGGCTGGGGAAGGTGGGGCTGCACAGTTCAATACAATCCTCAAATGGGATGTATTTATGTGCTGAATTAAAGATAGCCCCAAATCAAATCTACTAACTCTTCGCTATTCTAGAAAAAAAGGACACTATTACAAGTTCGATGTAAGGGCCATCTGCCTGTGACACCCATCAACACGCTGATCTCCAGGCTTGAGTCCGCTGATTTGCCGGGTTATGTACAGATTTCTTCCTCACCCAATGCACCACATGCATGCCTCCCATTTTTACATCCTATTTCAGTCTTCTTTTACCAAAATTTCACTTGTGACTACCAGGAAAGCCCTAGAAATGCAGCCCGAGTATCTTGGGCTGGTTTATAGGTTCTAGGAGAGAGCATAGCTGCCAAATAGCCTTGAGTGATAAAATGTACTGTCTGTATCGGGGAGGTCGGCCTCTGTGACCCAGCAGCTTTGGGAGGGATGCATATGGAGTGCTGGGTGAGGAAGGGGACATGGGCTTGGGCAGCCACATGGGCTGACTCAAGTCTGGAGATCAGTGTGGTGACGGGTGTCACAGGCAGATGGCCCTCACATTGAACTTGTAAGAGGAGGACCTCCCCAGTAGAGACAGTACCATGTATCTGTCAAGGCTATGCTATAGCTGCGCTCCCTGCTACAACCTCCAAACCAGCTCAAAGTCCATTTCTAGAAGGGCTTTCCCTCTAACAAAGGACACTATGCCAAGCTGGATGTGAGGGCCATCTGCCTGTGACACCCATCACCAAACTCACCTCCAAGGCTGAATCAGTTGATTTGCCTGGTTATGCACAGGTCCCCTTCCTCACCCAATGCACCACACGAATGCCTCCCATTTTTTGTAACCTATTTCAATTTTGTTTTGCGCAAAATTTTTTTATGACTACCAGGAAAGCCCTCGTAGAAATGCAGCTTGAGTACCTTGGGCTGGTTGGGATGTTGTGGCAGGGAGCGCAGCTGCCCAAATAGCCTTGAGTGATAAAATGTACTGTCTGTATCGGGGAGGTCATCCTCTGTGACCGAGCAGCTTTGGGAGGGATGAATATGGAGCGTTGGGTGAGGAAGGGGATATGGGCATAGCCAGGCAGATCAGCTGACACAGCGCCTGGAGATGAGCGTGGTGACGGGTGTCACAGGCAGATGGCTCTCACATCGAACTTGTAATGGGAATACATCCCTAATACAAATAGTACATTTTATATTTTAAAGCTATTTGGTAGCTGCGCTCCCTGCTACAACCTCCTAGTGCTCAAGGTCCATTCCTTGGAGAACGTAGGGTGATTCTGCTTCTAAGACTGCAGACACATTCAAGTGACGTGCTGCATGGGAAAATTACCCTTTCCCAATAATTCCCTGTACTAACTCTGGCTGGGGAAGGTGGGGCTGCACAGTGCAATACAATCCCCAAACGCGGCGATTTTAATGCACTGAATTAATGATAGCCCCAAAACAAATCTCCTTACTCTTCTCTATTCTAGAAACAAAGGACACTATTACAAGTTCGATGTGAGGGTTATCTGGGTTACCACACAGATCTCCAGGCTTGAGTCAGCCCATGTGGCTGCCCAAGCCCATGTCAGCTTACTCACTCAACGCTCCATATTCATCCCTCCCAAAGCTGCTCGGTCACAGAGGATGACCTCCCCGATACAGACAGTACATTTTATCACTCAAGGCTATTGGGCAGCTGCGTTCCCTGCTACAACTTTCAAACCTGACCAAGCTCCATTCCTAGGAGGGCTTTCCTGGTAGTCAAAAATAAAATTTTATGCAAAACAAGACTGTAACAGCGTCCCATAAAATGGGAGGCATCCATGTGGCGCATTGTGTGAGAAATGGGATGTGTGTGGGCAGCCAGATCAGGTGACACAGTGCTGGAGATCAGTGTGGTGACGCGTATCACAGGCAGATGGCCCTCACATCGAACTTGTAATGGGAAGACATCCCTAACACAAATAGGACATTTTATATCTTAAAGCTATTTGGTAGCTGCGCTCTCTGCTACAACCTCCTAGTGCTCAAGGTCCATTCCTTGGAGAACGTAGGGTGATTCTGCTTCTAAGACTGCAGACACATTCAAGTGATATGCTGCATGGGAAAATACTCCTTTCCCAATAATTCCCTGCACTAACTCTGGCTGGGGAAGGTAGGGCTGCACAGTGCAATACAATCCTCAAACGGGATGTATTTATGTGCTGAATTAATGATAGCCCCAAAACAAATCTCCTAACTCTTCTCTATTTTAGAAACAAAGGACACTATTACAAGTTCGATGTGAGGGCCATCTCCCTGTGACACCCGTCACCACACTCATCACCAGGGCTGAATCAGTAGATTTGGTTGGTTATGCACAGATTTCTTCCTCACCCAATGCACCACTTGCATGCCTCCCATTTTTACACCCTATTTCAGTCTTGTTTTACCAAAATTTTACTTAAGACTACCGGGAAAGCCCTAGAAATGTAACCCTAGTAGCATGGGCAGGTTTGGAGGTTGTAGCAGGGAGCACAGCTGCCCAATAGCCTTGAGTGATAAAATGTACTGTCTGTATCGGGGAGGTCGTCCTCTGTGACCGAGCACCTTTGGGAGGGATGCACATGGAGCGTTGGGTGAGGAAGGGGACATGGGCTTGGGCAGCCAGATCAGCTGACTCAAGCCTGGAGATCAGTGTGGTGACGGGTGTCACAGGCAGATGGACCTCACATCGAACTTGTAATGGGAATACATCCCTAATACAAATAGTACATTTTAAATCTTAAAGCTATTTGGTAGCTGCGCTCCCTGCTACAACCTCCTAGTGCTCAAGGTCCATTCCTTGGAGAACGTAGGGTGATTCTGCTTCTAAGACTGCAGACACATTCAAGTGACGTGCTGCATGGGAAAATACTCCTTTCCCAATAATTCCCTGAACTAACTCTGGCTGGGGAAGGTGGGGCTGCACAGTGCAATACAATCCCCAAACGCGGCGATTTTTATGCACTGAATTAATGATAGCCCCAAATCAAATCTCCTAACTCTTCTCTATTCTAGAAACAAAGGACACTATTACAAGTTCGATGTGAGGGCCATCTGCCTGTGACACCCGTCACCACACTGGTCTCCAGGCTTGAGTCAGCTGATCTGGCTGCCCAAGCCCATGTCCCCTTCCTCACCCAACGCTCCATATTCATCCCTCCCAAAGCTGCTGGGTCACAGAGGACGACCTCCCTGATATAGACAGTACATTTTATCACTCAAGGCTATTTGAGAGCTGCGCTCCCGCCTACAACCTCCAAACCTGAAAAAGCTCCATTCCTAGGAGGGCTTTCCTGGTAGTCATAAGAAAAATTTTGCACAAAACAAGACTGAAACAGTGTCCCAAAAAATGGGAGGCATTCATGTGGTGCATTGTGTCAGGAATGCGATGTGCATGGTCAGCCAGATCAGCTCACACAGCGCTGGAGATCAGTGTGGTGACGGATGTCACAGGCAGATGGCCCTCACATCGAACTTGAAAGAGGACGACCTCCCCGATAGAGGCAGTACCATGTATCTGTCAAGGCTATGCTATAGCTGCACTCCCTGCTACAACCTCCAAACCAGCTCAAGGTCCATTTCTAGGAGGGCTTTCCCTCTAACAAAGGACACTATGCCAAGCTGGATGTGAGGGCCATCTGCCTGTGACACCCATCACCACACTCATCTCCAGGGCTGAATCAGTTCTTTTGGCTGGTTATGCACAGGTCACTTTCCTCACCCAATGCACCACTTGCATGCCTCCCATTTTTTGTAACCTATTTCAATTTTGTTTTGCGCAAAATTTTTCTTATGACTACTGGGAAAGCCCTCCTAGAAATGGAGCCCTAGTACCCTGGGCTGGTTGGGAGGTTGTAGCAGGGAGCGCAGCTGCCAAATAGCCTTGAGTGATAAAATGTACTGTCTGTATTGGGGAGGTCGTCCTCTGTGACCGAGCAGCTTTGGGAGGGATGCATATGGAGCGCTGGGTGAGGAAGGGGACCTGGGCATAGCCAGGCAGATCAGCTGACTCAAGCCTGGAGATCAGTGTGGTGACGGGTGTCACAGGCAGATGGCTCTCACATCGAACTTGTAATGGGAATACATCCCTAACACAAATCGTACATTTTATATCTTAAAGCTATTTGGTAGCTGCGCTCCCTGCTACAACCTCCTAGTGCTCAAGGTCCATTCCTTGGAGAACGTAGGGTGATTCTGCTTCTAAGACTGCAGACACATACAAGTGACGTGCTGCATGGGAAAATTCTCCTTTCCCAATAATTCCCTGTACTAACTCTGACTGGGGAAGGTGGGGCTGCACAGTGCAATACAATCCCCAAATATGGCGATTTTTATGCACTGAATTAATGATAGCCCCAAATCAAATCTCCTAACTCTTCTTCTGTTCTAGAAACAAAGGAGAATAGTACAAGTTCGATGTGATTGCCATCTCGGTTACCACACAGGTGTCCAGGCTTGAGTCAGCCCATCTGGCTGCCCAAGCCCATGTCCCCTTCCTCACCCGGCGCTCCATATGCATCCCTCCCAAAGCTGCTGGGTCACAGAGGACAACCTCCCCGACACAGACAGTACATTTTATCACTCAAGGCTATTTGGTAGCTGCGCTCCCTGCCACAACTTTCAAACCTGACCAAGCTCCATTCCTAGGAGGGCTTTCCTGGTAGTCGTAAGAAAAATTTTGCGCAAAACAGGACTGAAACAGTGTCCCAAAAAATGGGAGGCATTCATGTGGTGCATTGTGTCAGGAATGGGATGTGCGTGGGCAGCCAGATCAGGTGACACAGCGCTGGAGATCATTGTGGTGATGGGTGTCACAGGGAGATGGTCCTGACATCGAACTTGTAAGAGCACGACCTCCCCGATAGAGACAGTACCATGTATCTGTCAAGGCTATGCTATAGCTGCGCTCCCTGCTACAACCTCCAAACCAGCTCAAGGTCCATTTCTAGGAGGGCTTTCTCTCTGATAAAGGACACTATGCCAAGCTGGATGTGAGGGCCATCTGCCTGTGACACCCATCACCACACTCACCTCCAAGGCTGAATCAGTTCTTTTGGCTGGTTATGCAAAGGTTCCCTTATTCACCCAATGTGCCACATGCATGCCTCCCATTTTTACACCCTATTTCAGTCCTCTTTTGTGCAAAATTTTATTTATGACTACCGGGAAAGCCCTAGAAATGCAGCCCTAATACCCTGAGCAGGTTGGGAGGTTGTAGCAGAGAGCACAGCTGCCAAATAGCCTTGAGTGATAAAATGTACTGTCTGTATTGGGAAGGTCGTCCTCTGTGACCCAGCAGCTTTGGGAGGGATGCATATGGAGTGCTGGGTGAGGAAGGGGACATGGGCTTGGGCAGCCACGTGGGCTGACTCAAGCCTGGAGATCCGTGTGGTGACGGGTGTCACAGGCAGATGGCTCTCACATCGAACTTGTAATGGGAATACATCCCTAATACAAATAGTACATTTTATATTTTAAAGCTATTTGGTAGCTGCGCTCCCTGCTACAACCTCCTAGTGCTCAAGGTCCATTCCTTGGAGAACGTAGGGTAATCCTGCTGCTAAGACTGCAGACACATTCAAGTGACGTGCTGCATGGGAAAATTCTCCTTTCCCAATAATTCCCTGTACTAACTCTGGCTGGGGAAGGTGGGGCTGCACAGTGCAATACAATCCCCAAATATGGCGATTTTTATGCACTGAATTAATGATAGCCCCAAAACAACTCTCCTAGCTCTTCTCTATTCTAAAAAGAAAGGACACTATTACAAGTTCGATGTGAGGGCCATCTGCCTGTGACACCCGTCACCACACTGATCTCCAGGCTTGAGTCAGCCCATGTGGCTGCCCAAGCCCATGTCCCCTTCCTCACCCAACGCTCCATGTGCATCCCTCCCAAAGCTGCTGGGTCACAGAGGACGACCTCCCCGATACAGACAGTACATTTTATCACTCGAGGCTATTGAGCAGCTCCGCTCCCTCCTACAACCTCCAAACCTGCCCAAGCTCCATTCTTTCCCAGTAGTCAAAAATAAAATTTTAAACAAAACAAGACTGAAAGAGCATCCCAAAAAATGGGAGGCATTCATGTGGTGCATTGTGTGAGGAATGGGATGTGTGTGGGCAGCCAGATCAGCTGACATAGCGCTGGAGATCAGTGTGGTGACGGATGTCACAGGCAGATGGACCTGACATCCAACTTGTAATAGGAAGACATCCCTAATACAAATCGTACATTTTATATCTTAAGGCCAATTGGTAGCTGCGTTCCCTGCTACAACCTCCTAGTGCTCAAGGTCCATTCCATGGAGAACGTAGGGTGATTCTGCTTCTAAGACTGCAGACACATACAAGTGACGTGCTGCATGGGAAAATTCTCCTTTCCCAATAATTCCCTGTACTAACCCTGGCTGGGTAAGGTGGGGCTGCACAGTGCAATACAATCCCCAAACGCGGCGATTTTAATGCACTGAATTAATGATAGCCCCAAATCAAATCTCCTAACTCTTCTCTATTCTAGAAACAAAGGACACTATTACAAGTTCGATGTGAGGGCCATCTCCCTGTGACACCCATCACCACACTGATCTCCAGGGCTGAATCAGTAGATTTGGTTAGATATGTACAGATTTCTTCCTCACCCAATGCACCACATGCATGCCTCCCATTTTTACACCCTATTTCAGTCTTTTTTTACCAAAATGTTACTTATGACTACCGGTAAAGCCCTCCTAGAAATGCACCCCTAGTTCCTTGGGCTGGTTGGGAGATTGTGGCAGGGAGCACAGCTGCCAAATAGCCTTGAGTGATAAAATGTACTGTCTGTATTGGGGAGGTCGTCCTCTGTGACCCAGCAGCTTTGGGAGGGATGAATATGGAGCGCTGGGTGAGGAAGGGGACATGGGCTTGGGCAGCCACGTGGGCTGACTCAATCCTGGAGATCAGTGTGGTGACGGGTGTCACAGGCAGATGGCCCTCACATCGAACTTGTAATGGGAATACATCCCTAATACAAATAGGATATTTTATATCTTAAAGCTATTTGGTAGCTGCGCTCCCTGCTACAACCTCCTAGTGCTCAAGGTCCATTCCTTGGAGAACGTAGGGTGATTCTGCTTCTAAGACTGCAGACACATTCAAGTGACGTGCTGCATGGGAAAATACTCCTTTCCCAATAATTCCCTGTACTAACTCTGGCTGGGGAAGGTGGGGCTGCACAGTGCAATACAATCCCCAAACGCGGCGATTTGTATGCACTGAATTAATGATAGCCCCAAATAAAATCTCCTAACTCTTCTCTATTCTAGAAACAAAGGACACTATTACAAGTTCGATGTGAGAGCCATCTGCCTGTGACACCCATCACCACATGAATCTCCAGGCTTGAGTCAGCCCATCTGGCTGCCCAAGCCCATGTCCCCTTCCTCACCCAGCGCTCCATAGGCATCCCTCCCAAAGCTGCTGGGTCACAGAGGACGACCTCCCCGATACAGACAGTACATTTTATCACTCTAGTCTATTTGAGAGCTGCGCTCCTGCCTACAACCTCCAAACCTGAAAAAGCTCCATTCCTAGGAGGGCTTTCCTGGTAGTCATAAGAAAAATTTTGCTCAAAACAGGACTGAAACTGCGTCCCAAAAAATGGGAGGCATTCATGTGGTGCATTGTGTCAGGAATGGGATGTGCATGGTCAGCCAGATCAGCTCACACAGCGCTGGAGATCAGTGTGGTGACGGATGTCACAGGCAGATGGCCCTGACATCGAACTTGTAAGAGCACGACCTCCCCGATAGAGGCAGTACCATGTATCTGTCAAGGCTTTGCTATAGCTGCGCTCCCTGCTACAACCTCCAAACCAGCTCAAGGTCCATTTCTAGAAGGGCTTTCCCTCTAACAAAGGACACTATGCCAAGCTGGATGTGAGGGCCATCTGCCTGTGACACCCATGACCACACTCATCTCCAGGGCTGAATCAGTTCTTTTGGCTGGTTATGCACAGGTCACTTTCCTCACCCAATGCACCACTTGCATGCCTCCCATTTTTTGTAACCTATTTAAATTTTGTTTTGCGCAAAATTTTTCTTATGACTACTGGGAAAGCCCTCCTAGAAATGGAGCCCTAGTACCCTGGGCTGGTTGGGAGGTTGTAGCAGGGAGCGCAGCTGCCAAATAGCCTTGAGTGATAAAATGTACTGTCTGTATTGGGGAGGTCGTCCTCTGTGACCCAGCAGCTTTGGGAGGGATGCATATGGAGTGTCGGGTGAGGAAGGGGACCTGGGCATAGCCAGGCAGATCAGCTGACTCAAGCCTGGAGATCAGTGTGGTGACGGATGTCACAGGCAGATGGCTCTCACATCGAACTTGTAATGGGAAGACATCCCTAACATAAATCGTAGATTTTATATCTTAAAGCTATTTGGTAGCTGCGCTCCCTGCTACAACCTCCTAGTGCTCAAGGTCCATTCCTTGGAGAACGTAGGGTGATTCTGCTTCTAAGACTGCAGACACATTCATGTGACGTGCTGCATGGGAAAATTCTCCTTTCCCAATAATTCCCTGTACTAACTCTGGCTGGGGAAGGTGGGGCTGCACAGTGCAATACAATCCCCAAATATGGCGATTTTTATGCACTGAATTAATGATAGCCCCAAATCAAATCTCCTAACTCTTCTTCTGTTCTAGAAGCAAAGGAGAATATTACAAGTTCGATGTGATTGCCATCTCGGTTACCACACTGGTCTCCAGGCTTGAGTCAGCCTATCAGGCTACCCAAGCCCATGTCCCCTTCCTTACCCAGCGCTCCATATGCATCCCTCCCAAAGCTGCTGGGTCACAGAGGACGACCTCCCCGACACAGACAGTACATTTTATCACTCAAGGCTATTTGGTAGCTGAGCTCCCTGCCACAACTTTCAAACCTGACCAAGCTCCATTCCTAGGAGGGCTTTCCCGGTAGTCATAAGAAAAATTTTGCTCAAAACAGGACTGAAACAGTGTCCCAAAAAATGGGAGGCATTCATGTGGTGCATTGTGTCAGGAATGGGATTTGTGTGGGCAGCCAGATCAGGTGACACAGCGCTGGAGATCAGTGTGGTGAAGGATGTCACAGGCAGATGGCCCTGACATCGAACTTGTAAGAGGACGACCTCCCCGATAGAGGCAGTACCATGTATCTGTCAAGTCCATGCTATAGCTGCACTCCCTGCTACAACCTCCAAACCAGCTCAAGGTCCATTTCTAGAAGGGCTTTCCCTCTAACAAAGGACACTATGCCAAGCTGGATGTGAGGGCCATCTGCCTGTGACACCCATCACCGCATTCATCTCCAGGGCTGAATCAGTTCTTTTGGCTGGTTATGCACAGGTCACTTTCCTCACCCAATGCACCACATGCATGCCTCCCATTTTTTGTAACCTATTTAAATTTTGTTTTGCGCAAATTTTTTCTTATGACTACTGGGAAAGCCCTCCTAGAAATGGAGCCCTAGTTCCTTGGGCTGGTTGGGAGGTTGTAGCAGGGAACACAGCTGCCCAAATAGCCTTGAGTGATAAAATGTACTGTCTGTATTGGGGAGGTCGTCCTCTGTGACCCAGCAGCTTTGGGAGGGATGCATATGGAGCACTGGGTGAGGAAGGGGACATGGGCATAGCCAGGCAGATCAGCTGACTCAAGCCTGGAGATCAGTGTGGTGACGGGTGTCACAGGCAGATGGCCCTCACATCAAACTTGTAATGGGAAGACATCCCTAATACAAATAGGATATTTTATATCTTAAAGCTATTTGGTAGCTGCGCTCCCTGCTACAACCTCCTAGTGCTCAAGGTCCATTCCTTGGAGAACGTAGGGTGATTCTGCTTCTAAGACTGCAGACACATTCAAGTGACGTGCTGCATGGGAAAATACTCCTATTCTTTCCCAATAATTCCCTGCACTAACTCTGGCTGGGGAAGGTGGGGCTGCACAGTGCAATACAATCCCCAAATATGGCGATTTGTATGCACTGAATTAATGATAGCCCCAAATCAAATCTCCTAACTCTTCTCTATTCTAGAAACAAAGGACACTATTACAAGTTTGATGTGAGGGCCATCGGCCTGTGACACCCGTCACCACGCTCATCTCCAGGCTTGCGTCAGCTGATCTGGCTGCCCAAGCCCATGTCCCGTTTCACCCAGCGCTCCATATGCATCCCTCCCAACGCTGCTGGGTAACAGAGGACGACCTCCCCGATACAGACAGTACATTTTATCACTCAAGGCTATTTGGTAGCTGAGCTTCCTGCCACAACTTTCAAACCCAACTAAGCTCCATTCCTCCATAAAAGGGATTTCCCGGTAGTCAGACATAAAATTTTACGCAAAACAGAACTGAAACCACGTCCCATAAAATGGGAGGCATTCATGTGGTGCATTGTGTGAGGAATGGGATGTGCATGGTCAGCCGGATCAGCTGACACAGTGCTGGAGATCAGTGTGGTGACGGGTGTCACAGGCAGATGGACCTGACATCCAACATGTAATGGGAAGACATCCCTAATACAAATAGGATATTTTATCTCTTAAGGCTATTTGGTAGCTGCGCTCTCTGCTACAACCTCCTAGTGCTCAAGGTCCATTCCTTGGAGAACGTAGGGTAATCCTGCTTCTAAGACTGCAGACACATACAAGTGACGTGCTGCATGGGAAAATTACCCTTTCCCAATAATTCCCTGTACTAACTCTGGCTGGGGAAGGTGGGGCTGCACAGTGCAATACAATCCTCAAACAGGATGTATTTATGTGCTGAATTAATGATAGCCCCAAAACAAATCTCCTAACACATCTCTATTTTAGAAACAACGGACACTATTACAAGTTCGATGTGAGGGCCATCTGCCTGTGACACCCATCACCACACTGATCTCCAGGGCTGAATCAGTAGATTTGGTTGGATATGTACAGATTTCTTCCTCACCCAATGCACCACATGCATGCCTCCCATTTTTACACCCTATTTCAGTCTTGTTTTACCAAAATTTTACTTATGACTACCCGGAAAGCCCTCCTAGAAATGCAGCCCTAGTTCCTTGGGCTGGTTGGGAGGTTGTGGCAGGGAGCACAGCTGCCAAATAGCCTTGAGTGATAAAATGTACTGTCTGTATTGGGGAGGTCGTCCTCTGTGACCGAGCAGCTTTGGGAGGGATGCACATGGAGCTTTGGGTGAGGAAGAGGACATGGGCTTGGGCAGCCAGATCAGCTGACTCAAGCCTGGAGATCAGTGTGGTGACGGGTGTCACAGGCAGATGGCTCTCACATCGAACTTGTAATGGGAATACATCCCTAATACAAATAGGATATTTTATATCTTAAAGCTATTTGGTAGCTGCGCTCCCTGCTACAACCTCCTAGTGCTCAAGGTCCATTCCTTGGAGAACGTAGGGTGATTCTGCTTCTAAGACTGCAGACACATTCAAGTGACGTGCTGCATGGGAAAATACTCCTTTCCCAATAATTCCCTGCACTAACTCTGGCTGGGGAAGGTGGGGCTGCACAGTGCAATACAATCCCCAAACAGGATGATTTTTATGCACTGAATTAATGATAGCCCCAAATCAAATCTCCTAACTCTTCTCTATTCTAGAAACAAAGGACACTATTACAAGTTCGATGTGAGGGCCATCGGCCTGTGACACCCATCACCACACTGATCTCCAGGCTTGAGTCA
This sequence comes from Pseudopodoces humilis, assembly GCF_049639895.1. Classification (NCBI taxonomy): domain Eukaryota; kingdom Metazoa; phylum Chordata; class Aves; order Passeriformes; family Paridae; genus Pseudopodoces; species Pseudopodoces humilis. The sequence continues at coordinate 31,694,352 of NC_142207.1, read as the reverse complement.
GCCCACGTGGCTGCCCAAGCCCATGTCCCCTTCCTCACCCAGCGCTCCATAGGCATCCCTCCCAAAGCTGCTGGGTCACAGAGGACAACCTCCCCGACATAGACAGTACATTTTATCACTCAAGGCTATTTGAGAGCTGCGCTCCCTGCTACAACTTTCAAACCTGACCAAGCTCCATTCCTAGGAGGGCTTTCCTGGTAGTCATAAGAAAAATTTTGCTCAAAACAGGACTGAAACAGTGTCCCAAAAAATGGGAGGCATTCATGTGGTGCATTGTGTCAGGAATGGGATTTGTGTGGGCAGCCAGATCAGGTGACACAGCGCTGGAGATCAGTGTGGTGACGGGTGTCACAGGCAGATGGCCCTGACATCGAACTTGAAAGAGCACGACCTCCCCGATAGAGGCAGTAACATGTATCTGTCAAGGCTTTGCTATAGCTGCACTCCCTGCTACAACCTCCAAACCAGCTCAAGGTCCATTTCTAGGAGGGCTTTCCCTCTAACAAAGGACACTATGCCAAGCTGGATGTGAGGGCCATCTGCCTGTGACACCCGTCACCACACTGATCTCCAGGGCTGAATCAGTAGATTTGGTTGGTTATGTACAGATTTCTTCCTCACCCAATGTACCACATGCATGCCTCCCGTTTTTACATCCTATTTCAGTCTTCTTTTGCGCAAAATTTTATTTATGACTACCGGGAAAGCCCTAGAAATGCAGCCCTAGTACCTTGGGCTGTTTGGGAGGTTGTGGCAGGGAGCACAGCTGCCCAAATAGCCTTGAGTGATAAAATGTACTGTCTGTGTCAGGGAGGTCGTCCTCTGTGACCCCGCAGCTTTGGGAGGGATGAATATGGAGCGTTGGGTTAGGAAGGGGATATGGGCATAGCCAGGCAGATCAGCTGACTCAAGCCTGGAGATCAGTGTGGTGACGGGTGTCACAGGCAGATGGACCTCACATCGAACTTGTAATGGGAAGACATCCCTAACACAAATCGTAGATTTTATCTCTTAAAGCTATTTGGTAGCTGCGCTCCCTGCTACAACCTCCTAGTGCTCAAGGTCCATTCCTTGGAGAACGTAGGGTGATTCTGCTTCTAAGACTGCAGACACATTCAAGTGACGTGCTGCATGGGAAAATTCTCCTTTCCCAATAATTCCCTGTACTAACTCTGGCTGGGAAAGGTGGGGCTGCACAGTGCAATACAATCCCCAAACGCGGCGATTTTAATGCACTGAATTAATGATAGCCCCAAATCAAATCTCCTAACTCTTCTCTATTCTAGAAACAAAGGACACTATTACAAGTTTGATGTGAGAGCCATCTGCCTGTGACACCCGTCACCACACTGATCTCCAGGCTTGAGTCAGCTGATCTGGCTGCCCAAGCCCAGGTCCCCTTCCTCACCCAGCGCTCCATATTCATCCCTCCCAAAGCTGCTGGGTCACAGAGGACGACCTCCCTGATATAGACAGTACATTTTATCAATTAGGGAAATCCCCCATACAGAGAGTACAGTTTATTAACCATGGCTATTATTTCTTAGCTGTGCTCCCTTCTACAACCTACAAAAGTGCTCACGGTCCATTTTTTTGAGAACATAGGGTAATCCAACTGCTAAGACTGTAGACACATGCAATTGTGGTTTTGCATTGGGAAATTTTTCCTTATATTTTCACTTTTTCTATTTTTTCACTATAACTCAATAGAAGCTGCAAATAAAACTGTAAGTACCTTCAAGATTTCATTTTATGTGAAACCTATTTTAGTTTAATTTTTCATTTCCATGTTAAGATATAAGTTTTTACATATGGAGGAGAACCCCTTCATAACCATCTGCCACTATGAGTGTTTTTTTCTTGACGAGTGTTTAAACATTAGATACAGAAACAACTGCAAGGAAACACAGAACTATATCCATCTAACTCAGCATGGAATGTAAATGTAAAGCAGACATGGGGCAGGTAAAATCAAGTAAGAAACCTTAAAGACAGCTGTATTTCAGCCAGCCCTGTTAAGAACTGCCACCCTCAAAAGACACAGGATTTTGTTCAGTGTTACAAAACACCAGTTTTTTTCTAATTTACCAGATGTGCAATTCTCTATTTTCAATATAAAGGTTAAGCCCATGATTCACCCCAAACTCTGCAGCTAGTTTCCTTCACTTTCTCCTTTCCAAAGTGGCAAGCATTTCAAATTAGGTTTCAATACAAAGAACAGTAAGTATATGCACTAACAACTGCCTGTTCTGTTTAGCATATCAAGGTATGAAAATAGCACAACAGTGTTTAAAACAAAGAGATGTTCTCCAGGACACAAAAATTGAGAATAGGTTAATTTTTACTTCAATGACTTTTCCACAAATCACTTTCTGCCCAAAGAAAATTAAAATGCAAAGGGAAAAATACAGTTCCTAAAAAACTAGAGCAGGATCTACTTGACAAGTCAGTCACATTAGGGATCTTTAAGTGAAAAAAGGAACTTTTATCTAAACACAATGTTCACACCCTCCTACATGCAGGGACTATTTGTAGATCTTCCACTGTACCGCTGTCTGAAAACTTTTAATTTCCATTTCTGGCTAAAATTATTTTTTATGTTGATGTACGTTCGATGTCAGAGAAATATTGGATTAGTTTAAATTACAAGTAGGTCTTGTCTGCCCTCTTTTTCCTAAATTTATTCAGCCTTTTCCTTTGAAAGCAAACACTGTTCTACAAATTCCTGGATCATTAGTCCCACACCTAGAACCTCTCCACAAGTCCTATGGAGCTCCATCCTCTAAGGCCACAAGTACCTTGCATTTCACTGTAGGAAACCATCACTTTTCTGGTCCCCCAATTACTGTCCATCTTTCACTCTCTGCTCCTATTTAGTGGTCCTATACTGCTAAACTCTGATTTGGTTTGTGCCATTTCTGCCCACTCCTTTTCCTACCACACTGTCAGGCTCTTACTGCTTTCTCTCTCCCATGTCTGGCATGCATAAGGACCCTTTATTCCTAAGATATAACTCAGAGAAGCTTCCTGTCACCACATTTCAGCACCTCCAGAAAACCCACTTGTCATTAGGTGTAGCTGACTTATTCCAACAGGAAAATGTGAATTAAATCAGTGTTCATGGGTTTCTAAATATATATGTGATAGTAAATATACACTGATGGTTTTTATACCTCATCCCTCTCCTTTAAGGTCCTCACAGCAACTCGCTTGCCCAGTGGGTTTAGTTTTTAAGCAGACATACTTATTCCTATCTCTTAACTTCCCTCTAGCTCCAAATATTTTGTTCATTAGTTAATAGGACATTATTTTTATGCAACTCAATGGTCCAAAGGAGTTAATTTTATCACCAATACTTCCATCTGTACAACAGGTATAAAGAGCGCAACACATCCCCCTAAATGTATCACCGAGGTATCCTGCTGTGCTGCTGATCGATGATACTCCCTCCAGTTTTGCCTCTCAAATAACACAGGGAAGAGTATTCCAAACAAGTTTAACTTTATCACAAGTAAACTTGTCCTTTTCCTTCCAGTAATGAACTCTGGATCCCTGGTGAGTAACTTACATTTAACCGGCAACATTCTGGGCTGCTTATATTAACTGCAACAGTCTGAACAGCTTGAACTTCAATAAAATGTGCAGTGAATGACTGAGCTAATTTAACCTCATTAATCCTCAAACCAATAGAATAATATGATGTCCACACAGCAGCTTGTGCACCGCCTCCAACATAAACACGGCCCTGCAGGAAATCAACACCAAAAGTGCGCTGCAGCCCTGCTGCCAGGGCTATCATGGTTGGGAGGATCACTGCGTAATTTCTGAGCCCCAGCGCCAGCTGCGTGGCATGAGTCACACACTTTGTTTGGTCTTGTTAACAGTCAAATGGTTGTGCCCAAACTGGATCTATCCTGACATCTCCCCAGTGCAGCAGTTTTATAGAGGATGCTTCATTTTATCTGTAAACTATTTACCTCTAGTTTCAACACTGACACAAAAAGCTTTACTAGGAAAGGCAAACACAGAAAACCAAGCAGCATTGGCATGTTAATAATGCCATTTTTGAATGAATGGCCTGCTGTCCAGCCAACTGATGAAGATCATGGTGTCCAAACAGAAAGGAAAATTACCACTAGCCACTCAAAATCTAACTGACTATATTAATTTTTTTCTAATGGAAATCACTTTTATGCAAATTTACTTGACAAAAAACACAATTCTACTTTCAAATGCCTCCTACTGTTACATTAGTCAACAATATTTCTGTGATTTTCTCAATACACGTAGCTGCCCACCCCTGCACAGTAATTATTTCTACCCAATGGAAGCTACTTCAGTTCCAATTTATGAGAACTGGAATAACTGTATTTCTCTAACTTAGGGATTTCTGTAAGTACACCCACATAGCCAACTGTTTAAAACTACCTAATACGGTTATTTCTTCAAGTAGCTTTCATTGGATAAACCCCAATTTACACTGAATGATTGCATTTATCCTATGAAAGTACAATATATTCAATTATTACATAAGCAAACAAAAAAGTAAAATTCATTAATCTTCATTATTTTGCTCCAAAATGATGCTTATGTTCCCAGGACAAGCCAAATACTATTAGCATTCAGGGGTCACCATCATCTCCCACCTTCCACTTAACTATACATTCTCTAGCTCTGTATCTGCCCACATTCTGTACACACATTTCCATTCAAGGAAACCAGGAACAAATTCAGTGTAGTCTAGCCATTATAGAGCAAATCTTTCCAATCAGATTGATTACTGTACATAAACCAACCTAAAAAAAAAATTGAAAACTGCCCTGAAAATCAATGTTTTGCCATTAGCACTATTCTGCCCTGTTGCTCTAAAAATCCCACAACAGAATGTTTCAATAGACAGTGTAATTAAGGCCAATTAGACAAGTTTACTGAAGAAAGCACAAAGTTACCAGTGCAGAATAATATCCAGAATGACTGAATAATAGTTGACTAAATTAATGACTTTGGTAAATTCCACATACAATCATGAGATACCAAAAATATCTGCAAGAATTCATAAATTTGAAGTTTTTCCACAGTTGCCAGAAATGTGTATACTACTTTTACAGCTCTACATAGGCTACAGTTAAGTTTTGTTCAAGTACATCTCTAATACTACTAAATAAAATGGTTTTTAAATCTCAAACAAGGATTTCTCACTCATCTATTTCTCAAGGTGAGATTTTTCTTTCTTTTAAATTCTGAAAAACTGGCATATTTCATTTTCCTTACCAATGGTAGTAAAGCATGTATTAGGATTACAAAAGGCTTTAAAGAACCTGTCTGGCATCACTACCCTGTGAGGTCTCAGCTGTGGCAGGAGACACTGTCATCTAAAAGAGAAGCTCAAAGTCTAATCCATTATGTCAAGTCTATACCTCTCCCTAATACCAACTTAATTCAGGTTTACCCCAGCAGAGAATTCAGCCAATACAGTGGACAAAAATGTACCACATGGATTGCACTTAAATAAAAGGTCAGTTAATTTCTTACACCACTTACACTGGAAAACAAGAATGGAGCAACACAAGAACTTCAAGTCACATCACATCCCTACAGCTCTTTATGGGCAACACTGAGCCATGAGCCTGGCACAATTGGTGTGCTTTGGAGAAAAAAGCACTTGTTTTGCAGAAATACCAATAGTCTCCAGAAATGGAATGAAATCAGTGACAGATATTACACAGAAGAATTTAAATAGAGTAGGAGTAAAATCTAGAGACACCATAACATCGCATTTCAGCCAGCAGCAGAACTTGAACAGAACCTACAAAATCACTTCTTCACTTATTTAAAACATAAATTGTTACTGTTGTAACAAGGCACTGAGTGACCTCAGGTCATACAGATTTACTTGGTAGCCCTTGTGTCACATTACAAGAAACAAAGAGTAATACAGCAAACATGAAGGAAAATGTAATCATTGACACAAAGAGCAAAAAGGTAATTTTAACAAAATTGGATACAATATAAACCTCTTGCACAGAGGCAGCAAATAACAGCAATCTCTATTGGATATGGTCATGTTGGGAAGGAAAAGTTACTAGCAAAGTGTACAAAAATCAGGAGCAATCAGTTTCCCACCTCTCCAAAGTCCCTCTGCTCTTGGATGCAAGCTTGTGTTGAAAATAAAAGTTCTTAAGAAACTTTAGTTGATATCACTGTCCTCAAGTGACATGCCTTGAATGAAAATGTTGTAATTACACTGAGAAAATGCCCACAGAGTGCCCAAGAGCCACATCCACTTTGTCAGTGTTTCATTTTTCCCTCAGTAACTTGGCCAGGAGGGTGCCCAGCAGAAATGCTGTTACCCAATCACCTGGCAGAGATGCTCTAAGAAGGTTCTGACACTACAAGCACACCACTTTTATAATTCAAGCTCAGCCTAAATCTCACAGCTAGCAACTTCAGCCTTGTATCCAACAGAGAATCAGAGATACGAGACAAAAAGAAAACACAATCATTTATGTCTTGTCCTCTTCTAGTTAGCCCTTGTTACTCCTAAATCTTAGTTCTTGAGCACTTAAAATGAACTGCAAGAGATTCTAATTTGAACTGCAGAGCAAAATGGAATGTAGATGGAATCTACCTTCTCTCTCTCCTTATTACACTTCCCTGCTTTCAAATGAATATATTGACAAATCCCAAGTAAGGGTCTCCCATATAAGGGTTTCCTATAGGGAGGTTAGCCTGTGTTTTACTTCATTTTTCATTAGTGCACAGACTCCTTGGTGAGATTTTTACTCTCTTTACCCTCTCTCTATTGCCCTCAAGGTCATCAAAACATCACTCAGTCTAGAGTCTGTTATATATGCAACCAAATAAAATAAATCTGAATTTTGTGTGATTTTGACAAGACAGCTTTAAGGTTAAAAAAAAAAGGGCAGCCAACAGCCCATGAGTTTTTAAGATGCTGTTTTCCTCAACACACAATTTTGTCCTTCTCCAAAAGCTAATGCTCACCACAGTCACTCATGTACATCAAGACAGCAATAGAAAACACAGGATATTTTCAGTCCTAGTGGTTAATATTCTGAAGTGCCTCTTCATACCATAATGCATTTTTGAAGCTAATGATTGCATAGGTCATAAAATACAGAACCTACTCAACTTGGAGGTCAATAGATGCTTTTGTAGCCACATTTTTGCCATATCACATGGTACACATCCATTTTGCTCATCCTGCCATGCAGTGACAGCCACCCCTCTGAATCTGCCATTACCAGAAAATGTGATGATCAAAGAGATGAACCACGCTGCTGTAAAATGACCTTCAATTTACTGTTACATGCATAAAGGGCAGGGTGCATAGGCAGGCATATTTTTCACCAAGAAGAGAGGTTGTTTTATCCCTCCACATCAAGGTTATATTAAGAAATCCTATATTCACTGGATTACCAAAAATCAACAGACAGAGTATCATAAAATAATGCTATTTGAGTGCTGAAACTCTACTAGGTTCAATATCTGAAACTTTTTTGAGATCCCCTTCCTTATACAAATGACAGCTGCTTTCTCACCCAATCTGACAGGGACTCCAAATAAAATCTTATCCTCCCCTCCAAGAACTTTACTGGAAGCAACAAATTCATTATTTAAAAACTAAATTGTTTGCTGTGTGTTTCTGTCTAAGCTTTATGAAAAATTATTAACCAGCTGGAAGTGCTGAGGAGGAATAATTTGCTTTTCCTTAAATAACGACCATTAAAAGGTCACACACCAGATCAGGACACATGAAAGAGATTTTGTATCAGATCATTAGCCCACTGTTAGGACACACGAGGCTGTTTACTGAGGTACCTTGCCAAGGGAACTTGCATTTTCTGTTTCAAGCAGCACAAAGCAGCAGCACTGTGAGCAATATCTAGGCCACTGCCTGGAGTCGTCTCCCAGTGCCTGGCAGCCCCAAGACAAAGCTTCATCCAAGTGCTGCCTTTCACAGAGCGCCAGAAGCAGCTCAGCAGGGTCAGCAGCAAGACAGCAAACCTGTGGGAGGGTTACTGCCACTGTCTCCTGCATACTTTATATTACATACACAAGGCTGACATCTTCTGGCAACACACAGTTCGACTTCTTGGGTGCTCCTGATTTGGTTTGGGGCTGGAAGAGACAGCACTGTACCAATATTCCAGGAGACACTGACTACTGTAGGTGCCTAGCAGAGACCCAGAAGCAGCAGCTGCTGGAACAGGATGACTACAGAATTTACAGCAGTTTAAATTTCAAGCCATCAACAGTTATTGTCTAATTGAGTACAGCAGCATAATCAAGCAAGGCCAGATTTAGAAAGTGATAAAGAACTCTCTCTAAAAACTATGCTATTTAAACTACAGTCTTAATGAAGGATAGTTGTCAATCCACTTTCAATTTCAATTCAAAATATCATTGTACCATTTCAGAGCTAGAAATGCAGCAGAACAAGCATTTTGCATCAGCTCATGGCTTATTGTTCAGTAAAAAAAGGAACATATTTCCATCAACACTTAGAACTAATGTGAAATTTTGAAACAGTAACAGTAGTGCAAGTATGCAAAGCATCCCACATAATTAGAAATCTGTAAAATTAATAGTTTTAAAAAACACCCTTTAACTTCTCTACATGCCAAATTAAAACAGCAAACCAAATCCAGTTATATCAACTGACACATAAGAACCAGAGAAATAAGAACACGAAACAGTTCATAGAAGCAAAGTCATCTCTTCCAAGAACACAAGGAGTATAAGGGACAGCTAAAATGTAAAAGCACTTGTAAAATCAATGTATTTGAATCCTGCAGTGGTCTTGCCAGTAGCATGTTTAAAACAGCTGCACTAAAGACTGGAACAGAGGCACAAGGTAAACAGAAAAAAACAGAAAAAACAGAAAAAAAGCCTCAACAAGCCAAAAAGCAACTTGTTACACCCTCTAATTCAAGTCCTGCTAGTGGAAATTGATCCACTCTTCCAATTTACCATCACTTGGAAACTAATCCTAAAATACCTTTTAGTATTCCCCATGTCCATCACTGCTGATTTGAAATTGAGTTACCACTATGCTGAAGAGAGTACATTACATTTTAATATCCTCTGGAAAATCTCCCGTAATCAGGAGCACAAGAGAGTAATTCTTGTCAGTTTAAAACATTCCTTTCCTTAATTTCTGAATTTTACTTTGATTTAATTACTCTTGGTGTTCTACATCATCACTGCCTAATTCTTCAGAGATCTTTAGCCACAGAACAAGTGAGGATTAATATTTTGATTCATTAAAAAATAAAATCAATCAACGCTTTACTGGTACCATTTGCTGGTTTTGGCTTGGGGTGGGGTTTTCCACCAAATTTTAATTACTAAGGAGCCCTAGAAGCATTTGTTATTGCACACCAGCCCTCAGAAAGAGTTCATGTACAAGCCACGGTCGATGCTGTCAGATTTTAGGCACTTAGAAAATTGGAAGTGATTATTAATTAGGCAAAAGCCATGTCTTCCAGGACTCTAAATAGAACTACATGAACCAGGCTACAGAGAAGAAAAATTAATCTTTTCACAGTGGCAAGTTCTCTGCAAGCAGCACAAGCATTTAATAGCAGTGCTTATAAAAACAGAGTAATTCAGGACAGCATGGAAAAGGTTTTTAAGGAGATTGGTAACTGGCTGCAGAGCATTAGATCATGAGTGATTCAAACATAATCCAGCACAGAATTGACCTTTAGTGGTTACTATTCGAAAGCCTAAGAAAATATGGTGATGATCTCATTCCAGTCTGTAGCGAGAAGGTATCAATTTCACAAAAACACAGACACAGCTGGAGTTAATTGTCACTCTTGCTGTCAGTCACCAAGGACACCATGCATCCTGTCAGGCTTCAGTCTACTCAGACATCATCTAGACTTGTTTAAAACACATATTTTTCTACTTTAAAACTACAACCTATGAACCTTCCTCAGACACAAAGACAGCAAGGCAGAGATAAACTGTTATTATGGAATTGTTTTCTGTTTCACTTGTTTAAGAGGCAAAGGCAAACTGAAGGAAAGGATTTGGCAAACATGCCACCCACTCGTGCTTCCAGTCACAGAAAAAATTAGAGGAAAAACAGGAAGAACTATACATAACCATTTTGTACACCAAAATTCACATTATCAGTACAACACTAAGCCGTTATTTGTCTTTAAACCAGATACACTGCCAAAGAAAAGCCTGACTGATTACAAGTTTAGGTTAAGTCATTAGTACCAACTGTATAAATACCTTGTGTATAAGCTTTTAATGATCAGAAGAAAATATCACTCAGCTTCAAAGAGACAGCACATAATGATCTGCATTTCTGGATTCTGTCTACTAACTAATTATTTGTTTCGTGCTCTAAGCAATTAGTTCTTGTTATTGGAAATGCTATTTTACATGGGGGAATTCTTTGTCCTAACATTTTCACCCCTTTGATGGGAGGCTTCTATTTATAGGTCGTTTTTGTTGTTTTTGGTTTTTTTTTGTAAAAGTACACAGAGTTTGCTTGTTTAGACAGGTTTTGTTATTTTTGTGTAATTAAGAGAAATTTTAAAACACTCCCATGCAAAGAGGTATCATACAACAAAATGGGATTTGAAAGGTTAAAGATCATCTGTTCTGACTATTCATCTCTGAAACTATTCCAGTAGTGCTTTCAGCTGGAACAGCTATTCCAACTTGAATATTTCCTTAGTACTGATAGTATCCTCATGGTTATTAAAACAAAACACACAAGATACAAAACCTTCTAATCACTCATGTTCAGTCATCCCCTAAACATTCCTGTCCATTCATGAGGCTCTCACAAGCCACAGGGACAGTTTCCACTGCTTTAAAAGCTTTAAAGGCATTCCAATGCCTTTTAAAAGCCCTCAACACTTAATGCTTTTTACAGCACTTCCGTTAACATTCAAGTTCCATATTTGTATTTAAAGTAATTTTCAATTTCCTTAACGGGTTTTGTATCTTGTGTGTTTTGTTTAAATAACCATGAGGACATTATCAGTACTAAGGAAATATTCAAGTTGGAATAGCTGTTCCAGCTGAAAGAGCTACTGAGAGGTGTGAGAAATCCTTATTTTTACTACAAAAAGTCTCAGTTTTCCATATCAGAAGCCACTTTCTCAACAAACAGATGACAGAAGGGTCAACATTACTGAAGAGGGTTAAAGTGAACTATCAAATTAACTTCTCTCCTCTGAGGATATGCACCAGCATCCCCCAGCACATATCCAGTTCTCAAATTCAGAGTATGAGAGCCAGGACTAAAACAACTGCTAGGTCTAACAAGGTCCATATCACATTTTTGCAATAACACATTGCTCATGTCTATCACATAAAAGAACATTTTCTCTTGGTTTTAGACCCTTTTCATTGCGACAAAGAGCGAAATGGGAAAAAATAGGTTGAAACTACACCAGTTTCAAGCTATTATTAACTATCAGGCATACACTGACAGTAGGAGAGAGGAGGTGGCAAGAGGACTTTCAATAACCAAAGAGCTCTTTCATCAACTTAATATATTGCATTAAAGTAAGTATTAAAAGACAGAGAAATCACATATATCTCGTAACTTTACAAGGAGTATCCAGTTGCAGATTTCTTTTTGCACGTGACTAAATTTAATGCATCCTTGCCATGTACAAAAGAAGCCTTGTGAAACGAGAGGTGCTAACATTTTCTAACAAATGGGATGACATTACAGAACAGGATCCTTTTTGTTACTTGTGAAAAGAACATGCTCTTGGTGCAATTGATTTCACACATAAAAGGCAACAGTTTCAAAGACCAACACTGCTATTTTTGGCCAGTTAGTAGAAAGACATTTCTAAAGCTGATAGCAGCTCTGACAATTAATTACAAGCTAAAGATCAAGCATGTCAAATCCTTGTGAAATCCCTAGACATGAATCAGAATGACTCCTGAGGGCCTCCACAGAGTTCAGAGCAAGTATTCCCTCATTTTGCAGATCATCTTTCAGTGTCTCTGAGCTGCACAGATTACCAGCATGAATATTTTATGGAATAAGATCAAGGTAAATAGAGCCAGGAGGTGTACAATTTCCTGAGTTTATGTACAACAGACTCTCCATGGCTAAGTAACTGCTCAGTTAGGCACTTACACATATTACAGCCAGGTGAGTAGTGGGGAAAGACTCACAAACGAGACTAAAACACATTACAAACTGCAACCCTACCAATCCACACCTGCAAAATCCATTTTCCACAACCGTGCTAGGCATTCCATAAAGCTTACTAATGAATTTATGCAGCAGCAGTACAGGTCTACAAATACATTAAGAACATTTAAAAAAAACCAAAAAAGCCCCTAACATGCCATAATGTTCTTCATGCTGATCTAAGCTGGCACAGTAATGACTTGAAGTTTTCTACAATACCACAAAGTACTGATTCTTTTGTAAAAACAAAGTGGATTTTAATGTACCATTTAGCCTGCCTGGAAAGAGACCATTTCAACAACACAAGGTGATGTTGAATTTGCTATCTCCAAGCTTCCCAAGACTGGAGAGAGGGTTTGAAATGTATTTGGACTCTGATTAAATTCAGCAATGAGTGCAGTAAAAGAGATATTAAAAGAACTTTTAAGTAGACAAACTGCAACAGTATTTACTTATTTTCTTCTATTTCTCCTTCCTGGACTCAGGCACTTTTTAAAATAATACCTTGGAAAACTTCTTACTTGTACAAAGGCATAATGACTTATTGACACTATGATAATTAATGTCGACATGGAAATAGCCAAAATAGAAAATCTAGATTCTGAAAGTAATATCAACCAAGTCAAATCCAACTTTTAAAAATAAAATCTTCAATAAATGAGTCACCCAGCCCCAAAACAGATGCAACAGGAGAGACAACGTATTCACTTCAGTTTTATAATCTCCTCTGCCTTCTGTTTATTTTATGTGCAAGCCACATATTTATGTGCTAAATCTGAGTAACTTTTCCAAATACTGGACAAACAGCCATATACACTTTGAAATACAAAAATATCTCCAGTGCTCCAAGATGGAGCTGAGCAAATTTCACTGAGTGAAATGAGAGTAGACATTATTTTGCATCTTCTAAGCATGCATTATATTTTCAACTTGATGTTTAAAATAAGGCCACTGAAAGGAGAATTTCCACTGTCCCAGCTGTCAGCACCTGGTTTTGTGACCTGCCTGCTGGGGAATTACTCATTTCCCATTGCAAATCTGAAATTACTATTCACTTGAACAGACCTGCTCCTGATGATGTGTCCTTAGTCCAGCTCACAGCAGTGGCAAGATAAATGTGCACAATGAGAATAGGGACAAAACACTAATAAATTTAGTTTAGATCAAAGAGATGCAATCACACCCTTTCAGCATTACCTGACATCTTCTTGACAATATTATGAGACAATTAATGTCTCTATGTATTGGCTGATGGAGGTGAATTATGGTAAGTTCTGGGAGGCAACTGTCTAAAGCAGGGGAAGCTGATTAATTACTCAGCAATAATTCATTATTAAGACATTTAGGTCTACTTGTGCACCACAAAGTCAGATGGAGCAAGAAACAATAAAACCTTATAAATACTATTCAGGCTACTTGCAGCTATAACCACAGAGGTACATATACACAGAGACAATAACACCATCTTAAAAATTAAGTGGTTGGAAGCAAATTACCAAACCAAGTGAGCTGTCTCCATCCTTTGCAATGGATGTATCAGCACATGGAACAGGAGCTCCTGTGCTGGAATTCTCAGTATTTCTCAGGTTTTCTATATGAAACAGTGATCATACACCCAGGGGCACAAATAAGGAGCCAGGCTGCAAAGCCTTGGGCTTTGATCTCACACTCCTAAAATGAAGCAAATGGATAAGAAAATATATGAAGCCTGAATACACCTCTGCAGATAAAGATCTGTATGTTAATACTGGTGTTAACTGACTAAATATAATTTAAAGCTGGGATCTGCTTGCATATCACATACAAGACTCTTTTCAGGTGTGTACAAAGAAAGTGTCTATTCCACAGCATTTCTTCCTTTCCTTTTTCTCTACCTGGATCATACAGATGATACATTTCTTGGCCACCACCAAATTGTCACCCCTTATGGGGATTGTTCCCTAAAGGGTTTAAGTACTAGAATAATGCACAGCACCAGATTTCAGTTGTGACTTAACTATTCCACAAAGAGGATTTACTGTAGTGACACTTCTCAGGACTACACAATAATTTAAATTTCACAGACATTCCTCACTAACAAAACAGCACTTCTACTTAATATATATACTGATAGAGTATTTTTTTCTCTTTTTGTAACCTGGAGTCCAAATATCAGAACAACACAGCAGTGAACACTTGACCATTTCCATAAAATAACTAACTTCCTTTAGTCAGAATCTTATTATTTAAATCAAGTTTTTCCAGTTTTCACTGCAGAGTCAAAGGGCCAATCCATTTCTTTGAAAGGATGGGGAGATGGATGGATGATTCCTGTGCCTTGTAAAGGTCCAGTGCAATTCACCTCTCGATACCAAACAGTTCTTACATCTAAGAGGGGATGAAGTCACAGAAGATGAGAGGATTTCTCTCTAGCAATGATATCTATCTGCCCCTTGGCAGGTATCAGGCAGTTCAAATAAAATGTAAGGTTTAGCTCATGACACTCAGAGGATGCTGACAGATGATGAAAGCACTGTCACGGCAGCTCTAACTTGACTTTCTGTCTACTCTACTGCACATTTAAATCATTTCTGAACAAGATCACGAGAAATGGGCAGTAATCTCTAGATCATCCATGAAAACACAATGGCATCCAACAGGTGTTTGCTTGAGTTATCCCCATAAGTAAGGGAAGGCAGTCCTTAAACAGGCACATAGAGGATAACAGGAGTTATCACAATAGTTCATTAATTAATAACATATTAGTATTAATAACATAATAGTTCTATTCCTAAGAGCTGCTTCCTTCCTCTCCTCATTTCACATGTATATCTTAGACAACAACATTCAAGAGCTTTTCTTAGAAAAACTCTTTTCTTAGCTCTTGAACCCTCTGACTTGTTCTCATCTCAGTATATCTAGGTAACTCAATTTAGAGTTACTGGAGATTAGTTAATCACTTTTATTATCTTCTGAGCTACTAGGCAAAGCAAGTGGGTTATTCTGTCTAATAAAATCCAGGTCTGCCTGACCAATATATGATAGACACTTACTTCAGGAAATACTGCCAAAAAAGGAGACATTTTTTCTGATGTTCTGGGCATAGTGGAGATCACATAAAGGTACTAGAACAAAGCTATGAAAACCAGAGCAAGGCAAATAATGCTTAGCCCAGAATTGTTTCTCACACATTAAAAAAGTCAGAACAATTAGGAGGAAGTCCAAGGTTATTTAGATGATAAATATGCATCCACCAAAACACTGCACTGGGGAAATGGATGGAGTCTATAGAATTAGAGCAGCTGCCAACATTAGACCTAGGTTTGTAAACTCACTTTTCATTATAACTCTCCACACCAAACTTTGGGGCCTTTCACTACTCTCCCCAGAGCTTTTGGCTTTGGTATTAGTTTGCTTGGTGCCACTTTGAATGCCACTGAACCTACATTATAATTTATCTTCAGAATATTTATTAGATCAACTTTGTGCCATATTAGCATGCTTGGGTTTAACTTTTTGCCTTATTTAAAGTTATAAAGTAGATAAAGTATAGGGCCTATACTTGTTTACTTCATATTAGGCACAGTTTCTGCATTCTGTGAATGCTTCCTCATTAGTTTTTCTCTGCTTGCTAGATTTAATTTATCCACTCTAAAAACATAACAAGACTGAATTCACAGACATGCTGAATGCTAAACTGGCGGTGAATTACCAAAAGCAGGATTTGCAGTCTAATATTAAAAATATAGTTGATACCTAAAGTCAGTTAAAAAAAATAGAGAGAAAAATAGTTATCCCCTGACAGTGCCAAAAGATTCTCATTATATATAATATATATATGATCTATGATACATATCATATATGCACTGCATTTTTCTTACACATTTGGCTTCAGAAAATTCATGTTTTAAATATCAACCTTAGCAGAAAGAAATCAAAAAGCAAAAAAAACTGTTCTTACAGTCAGATACAGAACCACAATGATACTTGGCAACAAAGAGCAGTAAGTAATCAGCTCCTAAAGCCACAACAATATCTGTATGCCTGAGATTCAGAAAATGCACATTCACGTGTTCCTTTGCCAGTTTTGGGTTAATTACTGCTTTGATGTGCCAAGTGACTGATTGGTAGTAAAACTGTTTTCTTTCTTGTGGAGCCTCGCAAGCTCCTTGTCAGCTAACTCACTCACCTCTATGAAATTCCCTCCAGGGTTTTTGTTGCCTAGAAGGATTATTGCCCACGAAAAAAGCCTGCTATTCTGACAGCCCTAATCCATGATATGTCATTTCCTATTCTCTGATACCTCCAATAAAATCACATCGCAGAAACCTCCACTAGTTGTGTAATTCATCATTACTTTTTTAATTAATCACT
Organism: Pseudopodoces humilis; assembly: GCF_049639895.1. Taxonomy (NCBI): domain Eukaryota; kingdom Metazoa; phylum Chordata; class Aves; order Passeriformes; family Paridae; genus Pseudopodoces; species Pseudopodoces humilis. Next base: position 31,677,794 of record NC_142207.1, on the reverse strand, counting down.
GTAAACATCTACTGTATATTGCTGAGTGAACAGCAAAGTCAAAAATATTTCTTAACCATTATGTAAGTATATTTTCATAACTATATTTTGAAAGTAAAAGGCTGTGTATTAACAAGTGATCTGCTTTAAAATTTATTTGCTGTACCTTGGAGGCATTTAGTGAAAAATTCCTTCATTTCCCTCACTATTTCCACCACCTTATCATCAAATCTACAAGCCACACCTAAAAGCAAAGAAGTCACAAAGTACAGAAGATGCCACAAAGTTTTCAAGCAGCTGTTAAATACTTCCCCTCTCCCCCAGATGCTTTACAACTGCAATGGAGTTTCCACCAAAACAGATGTATGCCACTCAAGTATCAAATCTTAAACATCGAGTGCATAATTATTCTATTCACATAATAACCAATTAAAAACTCATCCAAAGCATGATTCCAAATATAATTTTCTAAGTTATGCAGCATTCAAAGAATTAGCCCAAAACCATTACCTACAGAAGTTAATATACAATTTGAATAATGTGGTACAGGCCAGACTCAACATTCACTAAAGTCAATGACAAAATTGCCAAGGTAATTCCTGAGCCATGATCATAAATCAGAACTGCATCATGACTTCTAAAACACCAGCAAAACATTCATCACATTTGGGCATTATAGAACTCTTGGAAAACATCAAGGAAGGGAGGATGATACAGAATTTTGAGAACTGCAGTGACAGAGAATGGCTACTTGAGCATAAAAACACACAGCTCAAAGCCTTAAACCTGTGCTAATCCTACATGAGGAAGGGTCAATTTTACAGATGCAAAATGGCAACCTGAACTGCATAAAAAAAGATTTGATCTCTCCTTGAGTGCACAGCACACAATATTTTGCTCTGCACACACCTGTTTAAGCAGTCCATCATCAAGGCTTTCTAGACTTTACTAGAAAGTGTCATTAACATGGGAGGTTGGGACATTAAAGATACGCTTTTACCATTAACTCATTTTAAAGGCACATTCTCCTTCCTTTTAAATCTTTATTGCACCTTCAGTTTGGTTTTGGCAAACAAGACAGAGTCATATGACAAAAAATATCAACCCAAAGCCTCCAAAAGTGAATGTGACCTCTGTAGACTGCATCCTGTTTTACCAGCTGCTTCAGCAACATCTGTGCACCTAAGAGTAGCCCGAGACACAGCGAAGGACACACCTACTGCTAATTTTGATTCTGTTATAGTAAAAATTCATTAAGAGATTTCAGGGAAAAAAGAGCAGGGAATAAACAGTCTATAAAGGTTTCAGTGGCACAATGATACAGCACATCAATAGCTTTAATGTGAAAAAAAATTTACATATGAGCTAATAAAAAGCCTTTTTTTTAATTCCCTCTGCAGCACCTCCCCATGACTTGACCATCTGTACATTGATATATGAGTAAAAATACTTGGATGTGTGGTGCCAAGGGACTTGTAGATTCATGGTTAGCTGACTGCAATGACACCATGCTGAGAACCCCCTGGACAACCTTCAGCTCTGCACAAGCAGCCAAAGTTAGTACTTCTCCATTCACCTGCTTCAGAGCCATGCTGACTTCACCAAACAAAGAGTAATTTCATAAAACATCTGTCTCTAAAACAATACTTGAAAAGAAACAAGGATAGTTTGAATGTAAGACAACCAGGAATGATTTTTCCTCTGTAAAGATGCTACTGCACATCCACTCAGCTCAAAATATGCCAACTTTTGAGCATTTTTCTCTCACTCCTCAGAATTTTACTTGAATAAGCTACATATACACTTACAAAAATGATATGAAGGTTATGGTTGTGTGCAGGACAGGTATAAAACATTGTTTCTAGTACAAAATTTATAGCTTCAGACTTTTTCTAAATTTAAATTCAAGGCTTGGAAATTTGCTTTGTAGGAAAATCAGATGACATTCTCCTCTTAGAACTCAAACTTCCATGGGAAATAAAGGGAGCAAGAACTTGAAAAAGTACTTAAGAATATCTTAAATTGCTCTAAGCCAGGAACAATAGTAATTTTTTGTTTTCAATTCACAGCAAAATGATTTTACTAGGAAAACAGTTTCTCTGCAAACTTGAACTGAGGGTTTCACCAATTCAAGTAATGAGAGATGGTTACTGTAAGTGAATTTTGCAATCCAGCAAACCATAAATCATCAGGAGCATCTCATCTCAGTAACTTCCCTGAATAGTCCTCATAGGATTTCTGCCTCAGTCACAATACTGACTAAGGAGTATGCAGGGAAACCTCTTGAAAATGTTTGTTTTTGAACATTAGGAGCAACATGAGGAGCAGAGTGGCCTTTTTACATCTTTGCACAGTATTTTTACTGGGCCAGAGTTACACGTATAACTTTAATTCTGCGTACATCACACAGAATTTCCGACATTAGGGTTGATTTTTAGAACTGTAAAATCCTAAATACCAAGGCTGAGGTGTGTCCTTACAAGAGAAACATCAAAAGCTAACACACTTTGTGCCAAATTAAAGGTTTGGAGTACAAAGATCTAACAACAGAAGAGTTCATACACGCTTATATAAAAAAATATGAAGTGCATCTGCAACCTAGGGGTTGGAAATTATTCATTAAAATAAGAAGGCCCTAGCCCTTAGATACTGTTTTGACTTTCTTCTTTTTTGATCTTAATGTGAAACAATTTATAACATCAAAACGCTGTAATATTTCTGAAGTTTTGTTTCAATCGTAATGCCAAAATTTATAATAATTATAATTTGCTTTTCAAATCATCTTTGAGAAGAAAGGAATAATAAAATTATCCTAATAAATCCACTAGGGGATTACTGTTGCACTAGAATATCAAAGAACTGAGGATGCATTGAAGATTTATTGTCATACAAAACATTGAAGTGTTAATGATCTTAATCTGAAACTGGGTGCTCTTCCTTTGATTAGGTGCTATACATCAGTATGACAGTCTTAATACTTTCTGGTTAGACTGATAAATGAAACCAATTTTGTTACATTACTCAGTATGTCTGCAAGTTTAGATAGAAATAAAATTATTTCCTTATAGATTTTAAATTATAAACTATAGAAATGCAAGCACAGTACAGCTGTTGCTTTGCTTTGCAGTGCACACTGTGTCACAAAATGGATTAAGCAACTTTTTTCCCCAAACATGGGAAAATTATGGGAGTTTTTCCTCTGAGCTGACATTCCTCCTAAGAAATACTTCAGTTCAAAGTGATCAAGGCATTTAACACCTGAATGAATTTACTCATTTAAGCAATGGTACTCCTCATATGCTTATAGCCAGGAACATACACACCTCATGTGATTGAGCATGGATGGGGGACCTGCAAGTCCACAATTATTCTGGAATTTTCACTCTGTGGTTTACAAGCAGCTCCATCTCATGTTTTTTAGCAAGACTCAAACACAGCAAGAACAATCACATATTTCCTAAGATAGTAAGCCCTTGTTAATTCTTTGTTTATACTTACTAAGAAAATCTAGGAAACCAGGCTTTATATTGTAAATGGCGAAGCAAAAGGAGAGCACAAATTTTTCCTAAGAGCTATATGGGAATTAAACAACTTAATCCATTTCAAATTATTTCATGCATACCAAACCTTGCAAAGCAGGCATGAAAACATTCATGCCTGGGCACAAAGTATTTATGCTGGAAAATGCAATCTTTCACTTGCACATCAGCGTAAGTTAATAAAAATCTTTCAAAAGCTTCCTCAGTATTTTTCAGTTTTCAAGTCCAAATTTAAATAACATCCATCAAGGATTCACATATGGAGAACAAGCACAGCAACAACAAATGAAAAACTGACTCCCTGAAGTAGACAATTTAATTCTTAGTACGCAAGATAACGCAAACAAAACTAAAAGCAATCACTAAAAATAGGCATTATTTTCTCTTTTCATCAAAAGCTGATTATAACCCCTCTAAGAAATCAGCATGATCTCCACAGGCTTCATTGTCCTATATAAGAAAGACAGAGTGGTGTTTATTTGTTGGATTCAGACAGTGAGTTTGTGACCTGCTCGGGCAGGAGGGCAGAGCTGAGCGAGCACAGCTGGTGTCTGCAGCACCTGCTCATTTGTACACACCATATGTGCCCCAGGTGCACAGCAAACACAAACAGCACTGCTGCAGCAAAACTAAGGAAATCTGGGAAAACTAAGGAAATCTGGCTTCAGTGGATGCTTGCTGATTTCCAAGGCTCATTTCCCATAGTAGCAGCTAGGTGGTTTAGTGAACTACAAAGCTTTTCCTTTCAGAAATGGAATAGAATAACATGCTGACAGAACTGACTGAAAATACTTAATTTCTCCCTCTTACATACGAATGTTTAATGTGACTTCTAAATGACCCAACAGAGAGGTATTCTTTACCTAGATAAAAAAGATGATGGGGAGAAGGAAAAGGACTCAAAACACATTGCCTGGAGATACACCTACCCCTCTTTACAACATACAGAAGTCACCACTGAGAGAAAAAAAAGCCATTCTAAGGAATGGTCACAAACCAGGCAAAAAGCACCTTGTTGAACATCAGAAGATCGATCTAATTCACCACAAGCCTTGGGCTCTACAACTCAGCCAAGACATCATCTACACCACAGATTTGCTTAGTAACACAATCAGGATTGATATGACCAAACTACACCTTCCTAAAACAAATCCCCACCAACTGGGGAATAACTTCTCCCCACACTCATCTAAGTTCACACTTCATGCATGTGTGATGGGTCACCACAGAAGCTTCCACCAGAAAAGTTCAGTGAACAAAACCAGAGCTCATTGCATGGAAAGAAAGTTCATCAAACACACTAAGAACACTTACTTAAGCATATTTAAACACAGTATTTAAAGACTTTACATTTCTCCTGGGGGTTAAGGAACACTGCAAACAATCACAGACATAATACAAAATAACTCTATACAGGTCTATTTCATGGTACAGAAACTGAAGGGAAAAAGACAAAGGCTTTCACACTTGCACTGCATCCTGGCCCAGAATGCCCCCATGACACAACTCAACCTTGTCTAGACCCAACAATATCATTTTACAGCGTTTCACTACTGCTGAGGGAATACTTATTTCCACCGACAAGAGCTATAAGAAAAATATTTGGAGGGGAAAAAAATGTATCATTAGTTCTGGAACACATCACAAGTACCTGCAATGCCATTAGAAAACTGCATTACAACCTGAAAAACACTTATTTCTAGAACACTCTATTTGATAGATAAACTGCTCTTGCAGGAAAAAGAACATTGGTCAAAGCATGAGGAAAGGAGGATATTCTAACACATGTTCTAACAGCTCTTCAGCATAACTCACCCACCACCACAGCCCTGTTTGCAGAAGGGTTTCCCTGGCACAGCTGATCCTCCAAGAGCATTTGCTGCCTCCAGAAGCTCCTCAGGCCTCTCCCTGCTCTCAGGCACGAGGCTGCTCTGCCCAGAGCCCAGCGCCAGCGCCCAGCACTGCACACTCACCCCAAACACTGCCAGGAACCCTCTGCTACCTCAGCCACCGCCTGGCACCCCAAACACTCCCAGGGCAGCAACCCATTGTGAGCACAGCAGCACCTGACACCCCAACATTCCACCAGCACAGCTGTCTCCAGGGAACCCAATGCACAGCCCAGCATTAAGATTGCCATTAGCAATAGTACCATATACACAGGTTGTATTTGCTACCAAAGATACAGATCAACCCAAACCCCCACTGCATTTCTTTCTCCTGCCAACCCTCTCTGATTCAGCTCAGAGAATCATCTACATTTCTTCTGAAGATCAGATCTACTTCAGCCACCATTTATGCCCTACTTCAACCTAAATAACTTGCATATAACTAGCTTACAATTTCCCTAAACAATATCCACATTTGCCTCAAAACCATTTACTGCATTTCTACTAAAACTATTATTACTATTATTATTACTTACAAATACAGATTCTATTTTTGCTCCAAATTTCCCGCCTTGCAAAAGTACAGTCCCATATGTAATCCAGATTTCTATCTAATACCACTACATAGGATGCAAAAGCAAGTATATAATGCATTCAGTTCTACTAAACTTTTTAAACTAAACTAAAAATTATATAAAACCGCAGACCCCAACCTCATCAGTTGATTGGGAACCCTGCCCACAACCAGCACTCTTGTCTCCAGGAAAAAAAACACTTAAATTTGCACTGACCACTGGTCTCTATTAGCACAGCTTCCCTTAAATGTAAAAGTTATTCTGCCTAAGGGCATCATTTCTCCCATTTACCAAACCTTTCATTTGTTCCATGGGCCCAAAGGACTCAAAACACATTGCCTGGAGATACACCTACCCCTCTTTACAACATACAGAAGTCACCACTGAGAGAAAAAAAAGCCATTCTAAGGAATGGTCACAAACCAGGCAAAAAGCACCTTGTTGAACATCAGAAGATCGATCTAATTCACCACAAGCCTTGGGCTCTACAACTCAGCCAGGACATCATCTACACCACAGATTTGCTTAGTAACACAATCAGGATTGATATGACCAAACTACACCTTCCTAAAACAAATCTCCACCAACTGGGGAATAACTTCTTCCCACACTCATCTAAGTTCACACTTCATGCATGTGTGATGGGTCACCACAGAAGCTTCCACCAGAAAAGTTCAGTGAACAAAACCAGAGCTCATTGCATGGAAAGAAAGTTCATCAAACACTCTAAGAACACTTACTTAAGCATATTTAAACACAGTATTTAAAGACTTTACATTTCTCCTGGGGGTTAAGGAACACTGCAAACAATCACAGACATAATACAAAATAACTCTATACAGGTCTATTTCATGGTTCAGAAACTGAAGGGAAAAAGACAAAGGCTTTCACTTGCACTGCATCCTGGCCCAGAATGCCCCCATGACACAACTCAACCTTGTCTAGACCCAACAACATCATTTTACAGCGTTTCACTACTGCTGAGGGAATACTTATTTCCACCGACAAGAGCTATAAGAAAAATATTTGGAGGGGAAAAAAATGTATCATTAGTTCTGGAACACATCACAAGTACCTGCAATGCCATTAGAAAACTGCATTACAACCTGAAAAGCACTTATATCTAGAAGACACTCTATTTGATAGATAAGCTGCTCTTGCAGGAAAAAAAACATTGGTTAAATCCTCCAAAAAGAGGAAAGGAGGATATTCTAACTCATGTTCTAACAGCTCTTCAGCATAACTCACCCACCACCACAGCCCTGTTTGCAGAAGGGTTTCCCTGGCACAGCTGATCCTCCAAGAGCATTTGCTGCCTCCAGAAGCTCCTCAGGCCTCTCCCTGCTCTCAGGCACGAGGCTGCTCTGCCCAGAGCCCAGCGCCAGCGCCCAGCACTGCACACTCACCCCAAACACTGCCAGGAACCCTCTGCTACCTCAGCCACCGCCTGGCACCCCAAACACTCCCAGGGCAGCAACCCATTGTGAGCACAGCAGCACCTGACACCCCAACATTCCACCAGCACAGCTGTCTCCAGGGAACCCAATGCACAGCCCAGCATTAAGATTGCCATTAGCAATAGTACCATATACACAGGTTGTATTTGCTACCAAAGATACAGATCAACCCAAACCCCCACTGCATTTCTTTCTCCTGCCAACCCTCTCTGATTCAGCTCAGAGAATCATCTACATTTCTTCTGAAGATCAGATCTACTTCAGCCACCATTTATGCCCTACTTCAATCCAAATAACTTGCATCTAACTAGCTTACAATTTCCCTAAACAATATCCACATTTGCCTCAAAACCATTTACTGCATTTCTACTAGAAACATTATTACAATTATTATTACTTACAAATAACACACTCAATTTTAGCTTAAAATTTCCAAAGTACAGATCCATTTGTAATACAGATTTCTATCTAATACCACTACATAGGATGCAAAAGCAAGTATATAATGCATTCAGTTCTACTAAACTTTTTAAACTAAACTAAAAATTATATAAAACCGCAGACCCCAACCTCATCAGTTGATTGTGAACCCTGCCCACAACCAGCACTCTTGTCTCCAGGAAAAAAACACTTAAAATTGCACTGAGCAAGAATACACTGGTCTCTATTAGCACAGCTCCCCTAAATGTACAAGTTATTCTGCCTAAGGGCATCATCTCTCCCATTTACAGAACCATTCATTTCTGCCATGGACCCAAAGGACTCAAAACACATTGCCTGGAGATACACCTACCCCTCTTTACAACATACAGAAGTCACCACTGAGAGAAAAAAAAGCCATTCTAAGGAATGGTCACAAACCAGGCAAAAAGCACCTTGTTGAACATCAGAAGATCGATCTAATTCACCACAAGCCTTGGGCTCTACAACTCAGCCAGGACATCATCTACACCACAGATTTGCTTAGTAACACAATCAGGATTGATATGACCAAACTACACCTTCCTAAAACAAATCTCCACCAACTGGGGAATAACTTCTCCCCACACTCATCTAAGTTCACACTTCATGCATGTGTGATGGGTCACCACAGAAGCTTCCACCAGAAAAGTTCAGTGAACAAAACCAGAGCTCATTGCATGGAAAGAAATTTCATCAAACACACTAAGAACACTTACTTAAGCATATTTAAACACAGTATTTAAAGACTTTACATTTCTCCTGGGGGTTAAGGAACACTGCAAACAATCACAGACATAATACAAAATAACTCTATACAGGTCTATTTCATGGTTCAGAAACTGAAGGGAAAAAGACAAAGGCTTTCACTTGCACTGCATCCTGGCCCAGAATGCCCCCATGACACAACTCAACCTTGTCTAGACCCAACAACATCATTTTACAGCGTTTCACTACTGCTGAGGGAATACTTATTTCCACCGACAAGAGCTATAAGAAAAATATTTGGAGGGGAAAAAAATGTATCATTAGTTCTGGAACACATCACAAGTACCTGCAATGTCATTAGAAAACTGCATTACAACCTGAAAAACACTTATTTCTAGAACACTCTATTTGATAGATAAACTGCTCTTGCAGGAAAAAGAACATTGGTTAAATCCTCCAAAAAGAGGAAAGGAGGATATTCTAACACATGTTCTAACAGTTCTTCAGCATAACTCACCCACCACCACAGCCCTGTTTGCAGAAGGGTTTCCCTGGCACAGCTGATCCTCCAAGAGCATTTGCTGCCTCCAGAAGCTCCTCAGGCCTCTCCCTGCTCTCAGGCACGAGGCTGCTCTGCCCAGAGCCCAGCGCCAGCGCCCAGCACTGCACACTCACCCCAAACACTGCCAGGAACCCTCTGCTACCTCAGCCACCGCCTGGCACCCCAAACACTCCCAGGGCAGCAACCCATTGTGAGCACAGCAGCACCTGACACCCCAACATTCCACCAGCACAGCTGTCTCCAGGGAACCCAATGCACAGCCCAGCATTAAGATTGCCATTAGCAATAGTACCATATACACAGGTTGTATTTGCTACCAAAGATACAGATCAACCCAAACCCCATGCATTTCATCCTGATGCCTAATTGATCTCAATGTCTTCATTGCTCCTTAGACAGACATTTTTCTTCCAACTTTGTTTTTAGTATTAAGGGATAAGAGGATGGCTTCTCATTCACTTGCAGAGCTAATTTCAATAGCAGAACTCATGATTATTGTTGCCTCAATCTTACAACACTGTAAAATGGCATCTTCCATTGTATAAATTTGCTATCACCATTGATCTGCCCACTGCAGCTCATAACAACCAGATTAACACCAGTATCAGATCTACTTTTTGTTATCATTCCAACATTGAGAAGAAAGAAGTCAATTAAGAAGCTAACTGCCCAAAAATTCATGTTCTCTGTCAATGGAAGGGGCATATTGCAGCTTACTTGGAAGGGTGACCACTGCTTACCCTAATTCATACTCACAAATAAGCTCTGAATGCTCTAAAAATAAAACACATTTTAAATGAGAGCCTGATGGCTTATTCCATTCCAGAATTTAAATGTATGTGAAAAACTTTTGTTTGCCATAAGAATGAGAAGTACAGATATACCAAGGGAAATACACCCAATTTCTTTCCCCACCTTGTTTGGAACAGGTATATAAACACAGACCTGATAACCAAGTATCAGGTTTAACATACACAGGACAGTTGCCTGGATCAACCTGCACAAAAAAGCAAACAAACGACACTTTCATATTAGTCAACTACACTATTCGACAGGGTTTAGAAGTACATTAAATTAAAAGGTATGATTTCCTTTCTTTAATCAGCTACAAGCCCTAGAGATTCATTCCAACTCTATGCAATGCTAAAAGGACTGCAAAGCACTCCTTGTCCATGGATGTCTATGCTGTGTAACTGGAAACACTGCTCACTTTCCTCAATGAGTCTGCAGCATTATTAGAATAATCCTGAGGTGTAGCAAAGCATTTCCCCAGTCCAAATCCCCAATTCCAAATCTTTCCATGTATAAGAATCTGACCTTTCTTAACTGATATCCTTCATCTGAGTTATTTACAGCTAA